>NC_134483.1:259230914-259480914 GCF_040206685.1 Ascaphus truei
CTGATTCAGTTGGTAAGTTTAACCACAGGTCAGGCTGATGTTGGTATCATTCCTATACAGCCACCATATAGCGAGATCAATAGTTGAGACACTTACTCATGACTCTGTATAGGTAAAGTGAATTTTGCTGAGTGCTGTGCTTATTTGGTAGTGAGAGCGCTGGTAATGTTACGTAAAAGCAACCATAGCATTCGGAAAACACTGTCCTCAATATTGCAACATTGAGCTGGTACACCTGAGTAACTCTATAAATAAAATCACTCAGGGACTAGATATGGCTATATCCGTGGCATTCAGAACCACTGTCCTCAATATCGCATCATGTAACTACTTCTAAATATAATGTATGGGGCTCAGAGTGATACTGACATTCTCATAAAGCCTCTGTTGATGATAGTCTTGGACAATGTGCTTTTCCAAGACTATGTGAAGCCCTATTGGTTCTTATGTACACCTACAATGTTTCCTATTGGAGGAAACTGTAGACCCCTCAGATGTCGCCGTTTTGGCGGTTTCAGCTCAGAACTTCTTGTGGTTCATATGAAACAATTGTTAAGACGTGTAGATGCTCTGCACATCACTCGTTGCTTGATTAAGATGCTAGCTTTGTTGCAGCAGTGTTGAGCTGTAGTACTATGTCTGAATGCTTGATGCACTCACCGTAAATGTGAGAATTAATCTCAATATGCAGTCAGAAGCACCCATAGTTAGATAGGGGGATATACATATTAGAGAGTATTGTCACAGGAGACCAATGCTTTTAATACTTTAATACCTGGATCCTTTGACTGAGCAAAGCAGAAGATAAAATAAATTGTAATTTATTTACACAATGAACACACACAGCTTGATTTACAAAATTCTACGAAAATACACTTACAATGTTAAATATGGTTACAGGAAAGATCTTAGATGGAACTCTTTACCGCATGATGAATCTTAGATGGATCTTAGGTGAATCTGTTACCTAAGGGGCTGCACAGCTTCTTATAGGGTTAACATTCCTATCTCAAAGCTCTGCAGCCAACCTCTGCATGGGAATTAAGTATTCCCTCCTAACCTGGAGTTCGCCAGTCCTGCGTAGCCAGGCACAAAGATTCAGTATCGCCACTGAGCATGTGCGACAAATGCCATCTTTCCCCACTTGGTATGCTAGACCACCTGCCAGCTCAGCGCAGGAGAGTCTGGACCGAGCAGCCATTTGCCAGGATGGTTTATTGAAATTCTCTTCCTTCACCCCTCTTTGCTAACAAAAGGTTCAACACCTCTATGTCATGGATGGCCTTTGAAGCTCAAGTCTAAATTATGCATTGCTTACTCACTGGGATTTCCTGCCCTGCATTTTAATGCATATTACCTACACCTTAAGTATTACCTCCTGTTCTGGATCAATAATGTAAATAACTAACTAATACACCAAAACTACAGCGCTTAACCTATAATGAGCTAATACTAAAAAATGTGCCTTAAATTAAATGGTGTGCATACTTAATTGCGCCTACTATATAATAAAGTGAACATACAATACCAAGTGAACGTAATGACTAAAAAACAAACAAATAAAGCAGCCTAAGTTGTCCCACAGTGCAGGTTATCTCCTCAACCTACACACAAAACTCATACAAAAACCATATTGGATACCTGGCGCTTAATACAGTAGAAAGTGCACCATCTGCAGAGGAGGTTCCCAGTTGTCTGAACGGCGCTCATGCAGTGACGTCAGCGGGACCAGCGCCGGAACACACCAGGGAGGGCAAAGAGAGTCCTGGGCACTGAGTTGCTGCTGAGAGGAGCCATACAGCTGTACTTGATTTGTAACAAGCAAAAGGGACACCTTAGCAAGATGCGGACGGCATCCTAGTATTGAAGTGTTACTGCATCCATATGTGAGTTTACATTTGGCTGTTTTTATATATTTTAATAAATTGTGTTGTACTTTCCACACTATCTTGCTGTATTCTCTCCTTATCATGCTTTCCGAATATCTGCTTGGGAGAGGCTAAAGAAGAGGAGGATTGAGAAGATTCGCGTGGGATTCGTGATCACAGCAAGGAAGAGGTTAAAGCACAGATCCTCTCAACTGAAAGTTGCAAGATTTATCTTGTACTGCACCGACACACTTTATTCGAGCAAATGCCCAGTATGTACCTGGCAGATACCTGGAATGCGCCGCTCCTCACCTCTGACAAGCCCCATTGCGTTTGCCTTCCCAGCCTGGGTTCATGCCTGGCTGACGGGCGGCTGATCTGTTTAATGATAATGATTAGGATTTAATAGGCTGCAATGCTTCGCGTGTCTACCAGATGGCATAAATTCATGAATTGTAATGCAGTATATATATATATACTGTGCAGTATTGCAGCCAGCGGGAATAAAATGCTTCAATCCCTGCTTGGAAAATACCTCAATGCACTCGGGCAGAAAACAGTCACAAACCTCAATACACCAGGGTATACCCAAATTCGTGGGACTAGCCGAGCTCGAATAAAGTGTGTCGCCAGTGTAAGTAGTTCACTGTGGTCGTACTGTCCTGTATGCACCTGTCCATATATACTGCGCAATTTGTGTTTTTTCTTTAACCCTTTATTAGGGGGGACTAACGAATCCAACTGCAATCGTCATTTTGGTTGGGAACATCATTTGGACATTTAAAGGACTGCACTGTATGGACACTTTCTACTGTATTAAGCGCCAGGTATCCCATATGGTTTTTGTATGCTCCTGTTCTGGATGCCTGAAGGAAAATCTCCTTATGTCTATAATGTTAAAACAGTTAAACTAGGGTAACTTTAATTCATCAATTTTTATAAGGCTTTTTAATGGTTTTACCTCAGCAGTGCTAACCTCAAAACTCATCACTCTAGGATGCTCCCAGTCAACGTTAGCTCACTGCATATACACTCTGCAGCAAGCTGCCATGTTTTAAAACCTTTTATCCTTTCTGTGTTTGGCAGCGAAACACTGTTGCAATGCACACATGATACATAACTAATACATTACTTGTTACAACACATACAATTTCACTCAGGGCATTAATGTGGTCTCTTTATACCTAGCGGGGGACACACAGACCAATATAACACATTCATAGCATTGCAGCCAATACCGGCTGCATAGATGAAACTCTACGTTAACTTAAAACCCCCTATAACTCTCTTCACCTTATATCTGGTGAGAGAGGTACAGAAACCCTCACTGGGTTCTGGGATTTGGGCATACCAAGGGACCTGTAATGTAACCCAGTTCCCTGTCCTGTCTTGCTGCCCTGTCTCTACTGAAGCAGAGAGATTTGGCGGTGAGCTGCAAACTGCTTTCCAGGGAGGATTGTATCCGGTGTTCTGTGTTCCTCATGTCCTCAAGAATCTGGGGGGATTCCTGAGTACATGTTTCAGGGTAACCCGCAACACTGGCCCCATTCTTCCCAAACACACCCGACAACATTTTACTGTAAAATCACCCCTGAAACTCATGCCCTGCACATCTCCGCTGGTTGGCACTCCTGGAACAGTAAAACCACATATACATCTTTATTATACATGCAGTTACATGCCATGATTGGGTTGAAGAGACGACACTCACAATTCCCCAATATGGCTCAGGGGCACCAAGCTGGGCCAAATACCTTAATTAATGGCCTGGGTACCCCTTCACCATAACAGGTATAACTAAGGCTAATCCATATGTAAGGTAAACCCATAATGAGTACATAATAGTGTAACAGGGAAAGGGTTAACCAGGCTCACTAATAAAGTTTCAGCCCACTGGGTTACCTCTGATCCGTGTGTTGAGGTCCTAGAGTGTCAGCTCTTGGACCCAGATGTCCTAAATCCATTACTGTGACTCTGCGCAAATTATGCACCATTAATGATTTGTGCGTTGTGCCTTTCCAGGGATGCTGGGACCGGGAGATTACTAGGCTGTAAGTTTCAGGGTGGGTTTGTTGGAGAAAGTCTTTACAGAATGTGTCTATGTATTGGGGTTCCAGAGTTATGTGATACCCCAGGAGTTGGATCCGGGAATCGTGAGATTCTCAGATGCAGCCAAGCACATTGCTCACTAACTCTGAAAGCGCTATTAGGACTCACTGCCAGGATTCCTGCTGCAGAATCTTCCAGAAAAGGTAAACGGGCATGAAGGGGTTAATGTATACCTGCAATCATACATGGGATCCTAGAATAAAGAGAGCTCCCTAGTATAAGGAGAGGTACCCAGATACATAGACAAAACAAATTACCAGTGCTCAACCTTAATGTCCATTCAGTAGAAAATAAGATGATATTAGTGTCCTGTCTTCAGAGGGCTGGTTTCCTCAGTCCCCCAAGGTTCTGCCAGGGATCCTCCAAATATATATAAAAAAAAACTTTGGCACACGGCCAGATATGACACTGTGACGTCAAACGTGCACGCTGGCTGTGAGTGCGAGTACCAGGAAGTGGAGCAGAGGATCATAACTTAGGGAACTTTGTGATTGCGGGTGATTGCTGTTCCTTATAGACGTGGATCCTACCAGGCACCCCTGACGGGCCAATACCAGGCAGAAGTGATCATCATAAAGAGTTCCAGAAAAGGATGGTAGCTATATGCCATGTTCTCAAGGGACTTACACTGATGGGACACTGTTTTTTTTGCTGTGGTGGAACTTATCCTTGCATTTCCTCTGATGCAGCACTAAAGATTCTTTACTTGTAAGTAAGGATAGGGGCTTGCTTCCCAATATATATCTGACATCTAAGAGATCTGTGTTTGTCTTCTTTGTTTTTTCTAAGTATATTTGTAGGTTCCCTGGCAGAACCTTGGGGGTGGGGGGGCTGAGGAACCCAGCCCTCTGACGACAGGACACTAAGATCATCTTATTTTCTACTGAATGGACATCAAGGTTGAGCACTGGTAATTTGTTTTGCCTGTGTTAACTTTGGAGGTTTCTATTGGTGGTACCCTTATAATTTTTCAGTTAGATATTTATTATTGAGGTCATTTACCTTTTTATATTCAAATTGCAAAATCAAGAGTGCAGCCATGACTCAGGAGCAGGGACAATATCTATTTATTCAGGACATATTGAAAAGGGTAGAATTAATTAAAACAGTTTTTAATGAGGAACTAGTTTCCCCTACAGAGATGGGAGATGTTCACCTTCCACTAAGATTTAATCAATTAGAAAAATTATTAAAAGCAGAAACACGAGCATGGTGGGATATGGTCAGCATAGAAAATTATTTAGCCACAGAAAGAATACCTAGGGGGCTCCGGATATTAAAAGCGCCTACGGTATAGATAATGCAACTTTCTTACATGAGTGGCACAAAATTCAGGATAACTGTTCTTACCAATTTATGAGACTATTAACTCAAGGGAGAAATAAGGATATAGAATATTTAAAGAAATTAATGCTTTAAAATTATTGATTATTACAGATTATGGGGAGGATTAAGTCCAATTAAAGAGTTAGATGGCATTTTGGATAAAAAAAATATGACTAAATATGAACAAGGAATTATTGAAATAAAACAAAAAAAGCTGTGTGTGCTGAGTGCACGCACATAGTAAGTGAAACTTCTCTGTCTCTTGTCACTGTTTTTTTTTTTTTCAACTTTCAATTTTTATTTGTGGAAAGCAAAGATACAGAGACTCACCTCCCATTGGCGTACATTACAATCACAGTCCACTTTTTAGTTTTTTAACATCATTTAACAACATCATCAGTATTCTAGTCCTAAACAAGGAAACAAGACAAGACATACAAGACTCACAAGACTGGGGGGGGGTATACATGTGGTGGGGGGGGGAGCAGGGGATGGTAAGATCCGACGTGATAGTGGAAGAGGGTCGCTTTGGATCTGACTGCTTACGGTTCCTCCAACGAGAGTTTTTTGTTTGGTGTACATGTGAGAAGGCGCTGACTAGAGTTGTCCTATGTCCGTGTCTAGTACGTCCCATCCAAGGAGAATGCATTTGTTGTTATTAGTGCAAAATTGAGGCAGCGTCCACCCCCGTTATGTTAGTTTGCTCAAGCCATGGGTTCCAGACTTTTAAAAATTTAGTGCCAGAGTCGTTAACCCAACTTGTTAACTGTTCCATCTGGCATACGTGCCAAATTCTGTTCCTAATTTTGGGGATAATTGGAATCTCGTTCTGCTTCCACAGTGCTGCGATCTCGCATCGAGTGACTGTCGCAAAATGCATGACTAATTTGTGTGTCGTTCTAGACATAGCCTGGGGCCGTCTGCCCAGTAAGAACAGCCACGGGTCCAGGGGGATCTCTAAGTCAAGCATCCCTTGCAGCCAGGCTCGAATTCTTTCCCAAACCGGGACCACTCTTGGACAAGACCACAGCATGTGTGTTAGGTCAGCTAATTCCCCGCACTGTTTAGGGCAGAGCGGCGAATATCCTCTGACAAATTTAGACAATTTAGCAGGGGTATGGTACCACCGCATAAGGACCTTATATGCGTTCTCCTTTAATGTGACACATATTGAACTTTTCGCTGCAGATTGCAATATGTATTTCCAGTCATCGTCCTCTAAGGTCTCCCCTAACTCTGTCTCCCACTGTCGCATGTATCGTAGGTGGGGGGGTCCTTACCAGCCGGACAGACTACCTCCCTGTACATCCGAGATGTCAGTCCCCGCGTGTCCGTTGGTCTGGAACACAGCTGTTCGAAATTGGTTCGTGGAGGACGAACAGTAAATTTGTTATAAAATGCCCTGACCTGGAGGTATCTAAATAATTCTGAATTTGGGAAATTTGATGCTTCTTTGAACCAATCGAACGTCTTGATAGATCCCTTACCCCCCAGGTCCTTTAATCGGTTATACCCTGCCTGCGTCCACTTTACAAATTTATCGTTCGACAGCCCCGGAGCAAAGTCCGGGTTGCCCCATAGGGGGGTCATTAATGTGTGGGGGGTGGTTAAGTTAGCTTTAAATTTAGATGTCTCCCAGACCGCTAAGGAGTTCGCTACTGCGCAGAGCGGCGTTCCGATGTCGCGTATGCATCGTTTTGGTAGCCAGATCAAGTTATGGAGTGCAACTGGCGCACAGCATTCTCCCTCCAATTCTGTCCATCTTCTTTTTGTGGGGTCTGCATGCAACAGAATGATTTGGGTCAATTGTGCCGCTTTATAGTACGCCATCAAGCAAGGTACCGATAGTCCTCCTTTTGTCACTGGTTTTGTCAGTAGACTTCTTGCAATTCGTGGGCGTTTTTTATTTCAAATGAATTGTATGATGTGAGTTTGAAGGGCATGGATCTCTGATTTAATTATCGGTATTGGTAGGGTTTGAAACAGATATAATAGTTTGGGCAACAGATTCATCTTTACGCTGTTAATCCTGCCAAACCAAGATATCCCGTAACCCGCCCACACCCTGAGATCCTCCTTTAACTTCTTCATCATCTTGGGGAAATTTGCCTTATACAAGGTATTGTAATCCCTGGTGATATATACCCCTAAATATTTGATTGCGGAGGCTTGCCATTGAAAATTAAAGTTAAGTTCTAGTAATTTTTCGGTTGGTTTTGGCAAGTTGATATTGAGCGCCTCTGACTTGGCCTGGTTAATGTTAAACCCTGAGACCATGCTAAAGGTGCCCAGGATCTCAAAGACGTTGGGCAGAGTTGTCAGAGGTTTAGAGATAGTAAGGATCACATCGTCTGCATATAATGCAGTTTTGTGATGCTGTCCCTCTGTTTGAATTCCTGTTATATTTGGGCATAACCTAATATGGGCTGCGAGGGGTTCGATACAAAGGGCAAAAAGTAGCGGGGACAACGGGCAACCCTGACGGGTCCCACTTCTTATATCAAATAATTCCGACGGGAAGCCCTGATGCCTTACACGCGCTGTGGGACCTGAGTAAAGGGCCATTATCGCCTCTAGAATACGATTCCCGAACCCGAACACCCCAAGCGTCTGCCGTAGGTAAGACCAGTCGATCCGATCGAATGCCTTCTCGGCATCCAGGCTCAACACCATAGACGGTATGTTTTTCTTTTTCGCCAGATCTATCAAATCTATTATCCGTCTGGTGTTATCTGCTGCCTGTCTGCCTGGAATAAAGCCTACTTGATCCGGATGAATCAGGCCCGGAAGGACTCTGCCCACCCTGTTTGCTATTAGTTTGGAGAAGATTTTTATATCCGAATTAATCAGGGAGATTGGCCGGTAGCTCTTGAAGTCTGCCGGGTCCTTACCGGGTTTGTGGATCACTGAGATAGACGCCTGGAGAATCTGGGCCGGGAAGGGATCTCCCTCCAGAATCCCGTTAAATAACTTCAGAAGATGGGGAGCTAGTATTTTACTGAACTTTTTATAGTATAAATTGGAGTAGCCATCGGGGCCTGGGGCCTTGGCTGGTTTAAGGGACTTAATTACCTCTGTTATCTCTTCTAGGGTGAAATCACCCTGTAGTACCTCTCTCTCCGCCCTGCCCAGGGTCGGGAGCTGTGCCTCTGATAAGAACTTCTGCAGTGTAACCGCGGTTTTTTTATTGTGGGAGACCTTATCGCCGTCATATAGTGTAGCATAGTATTTTCGGAATGCTTCCACTATCTGTCTCGGATCGGAGGTAAGGTCACCCTGTTGTGTTCTGATTTTCTCTATCCTAAAATTTGGAAGCTTGTTTCGGAGCTTGTTGGCTAGCAAGGTGTCTGGCTTGTTGGCTTTTTCGTAGAATCTGCGTTTGGACCAAGTTAACTCCTTCTCGGCATGGGAGGATAACACCAAATTGAGGGCCGCCTTAGTATCTATTAATTCTTGCCACGTGTTCTGGTTTTTGTCCGCGGAATGCTGTGCAGCGAGGCGTGTTAGTTTCGTCTGCAGCTCTTTTATTTTAGTCGCTTTCTCCCGCTTCCGCTTACCCGCTATATTCATAAGGAAACCCCTGAGAGTAGCCTTATGGGCTTTCCAGAGCGTGGCCTGCGACTGTACACTTCCTATATTTTCGCTAAAGAATTCTTTTATCTGGTCTCGTATCGCCTTTTCTGTAGCGGGGGCCTTGAGAAGAAGCTCGTTAAGCTTCCAGTTTGCTCCGGGTCTGTCAAGCCCTACTATCGTGCACCTCAGCTCAATAGGCGCGTGGTCGGACCATGAGATCTCATGTATCTCTGTATGGCCTACCACTGGAACCACTCTACTTGACACTAGGAAGTAGTCTATTCGGCTGTATCTGTTGTGGGGGTTTGAGTAGAACGTGAAATCTCGAGTCATTGGGTGTTGTTCCCTCCATACGTCTGTCAGCTGACAATCCTAGAGGCCATTGCGTATGGTTAGTAAGTCCTGTTTTTGGGCTGTGTTAGTTTGAGTGCATCTGTCCAAGTCAGGGTTCAATGTGCGATTTAGGTCGCCCGCAAGAAAGATAGATCCTTTAGCTATTTTGTGTAGTTTAGTAAATAGTTGTTCGAAAAAAACAGGGTTTAGTTCACAGGGTGCGTACACTGACACTAATGTAACCATTTGATTTTAGTAGTGTGCCCGTTAAGATTAGAAATCTACCTTGCGGGTCAGCATATTGTTTGTCAATGGTCAGGGCAATCCTATTATGCAAAACTATTGCCACGCCTCTCTTTTTGACATCTGCAGACGCTAAATAGATTGTTCTGTAACTCCTATCTAAGAATTTAGGGTGGTTTTGGCGGGAGAAGTGTGTCTCTTGCAGAAAAATTATATCCGCTTTTCTACGGTTATATTCCCTGAAGGCGATTCTTCGTTTAGTGGGACTATTGAACCCCTTTACATTATGTGAGATCATAATAATTTCGCTACTCATCTGTGTGGAATCTCGGGGACCATCTGCGTAGCGACTGTGGCGATTTGTGTGTTGCAGTTGCGCTGCTTAACCCTCTGTTGCTGCATCCGGGCTCGTTGTACCAGCTTTTCTTGCTGTCGTCTGACTGCACTCAGCTCCTCTTTCCGATCTATAGAGTCTGTAACCTGCTGCCGGAAGGGGGTAGACACAAGTGGGGGGGGGGGAGGGTAACATGTAGACAAACAAAAAAAAAGAAGAAACAATTTTTAGGTCATTGGTCACGTGAACTTGGTACCAACACCTTGGTCCTGTGAACCTAGCCCCTGGGCACTCGGCTGGGGGGGCCCAATGCACTCCCAATTGGCATCCCTCCTCTGCCCCTGCCGCCCGCCCCTCCCAAGGGACTTTGCCGGGGACCTTGGTTAGTGTCCCATACGGTCCCGACATGGAGAGCATGCGGTGATCAGGGCCGGCCTGAACTCCACCGCTCCCACCCGCTCTGAAAATATGTATTATATGATAACGGAAAACTTCAAACTTTCAACAATAACTATATGCTGTACTGACTTCTTGCTCTCTCCCCTGTACTCGTATGCACAGAGTGTGTTGCCTACATCTCTGCCTAGGGCCTTCGTTAACTGACCCTCCTATTCTACTTAAATATGGGCACTTTACATTGCCTTAGGTCTGTGTCCTCCTATGCCTCCTAGCCCTCTCCGTGTATCCTTACATGGGGGGGACGGCCTATGACGCCGGGATCCTGGTATCTGGACTTCCCTGGAATGTAAGGGGGGGTGGATATCCTCTTTCCTTTATTTTGGTGTATCTTTAATTATTTATTTATTTACCCCTCCTATTTATATCCCCTTTTCCATTCCTTCAAGGGATGCACTCTTTTCCAATCTCTTTAATGGCCATAAGAATATAAAATGTAGCCTAATATTCCTATATGTGTCTTAACTCCCTTCTCCTGTTACCTCCTGGTCCCCTCTGCACCTTCTGATTTTCTCACTTACTTCGGTACCCTCTTATGCCTGTGCCTACACCTCCTATATGTTATCCGCTTCTATTCCGTTTTATAAATGCCTCTCCATTTTGTCACCTTTTCTCTCTCTTCTTTATCTTTCTCCCTCACTCAACTTGCTTTTCCCTTCTAAAATCACCACCTCTTTTCAAACCTACTTGTTGCTTACGCCTTCAGCTAATCTCCCTTACTCATCCTCTCAGCATCTAGTTCTTCTTCCTCTGCTCTCCGCTTGCATTCACTTTCTATATCCTTGCCCTCCGTTTACTCTGCGTTTTAGACTTGCCTATTCTTTCAAACTATTTAACTCATCTTCATGTCTTGTTTCTCCTTCTTTTCTAGTTTCTCCCTATCTTTTCCTTGGGCCCTTATAGTGCTTTCCTCCATCTCTATCCCTCCTTCCCCTCCCTCTTCTTAGTGCGGGGTGTATTCCCCTTCCTTCTCCCCCCCTCCCTCCCCTCCCTCCCCCCTCCCCTCAAGCCCCAGAAATTCATGTCCTCTTTTGTGCGTCTTATATACGGTGGCCGGTATTTGGGACTCTCTCCTCGGCTCTCGGTAGCGTGGGTGCCGCTTGCGGTGAGCGCTCGATAGCTGCCCTCTGTATAGGGGATCCGCCGCCCCCTCTGGCTGCTTCCGCCTCCTCCGATATGGCCGCTGTTAGGTCCGCCCCTTCCGCTGACGTCTTTCCTCTGGAAGCCATTTTGGATTGGGATGTACCTCGGGGGAGACGTGTCTGCCGATGCTGCCGCCCCTTTCTCCGATGAACCTTTCCCGCCTGGTGAGTTCTTCCCGCCCTTGTCTCTTCCGTGTTCTGCGGGTCACGGTGGAGACCCCTCCAGCTCCATCTTGGCCACCATGCGGGGAACACGAGGTGGGTGCAATGATTTTATTGATTCAGCCTCCTTTTCGTCTATTGTAGGGCTGTTGGTCAAGCGGATGCTTGCTCTGGGGGTATCCGAAGCAGGGGGTTTTAATAGAGTCCTGTATTAGGTCAGTACAGCTTGGCAACGTAACTGATAACTCCAACTGAGCACCTTTAGGGTGCCGATGCAGTCCCACCTAGGGATATTGAACTTCTAGTCCCGGGCTGACTCCTCTCTGGCTGCTCGCCCCACCGTGGACCACGAGGGGCCCGTGGCGGGCTCCTCAGACTCCTCCTGCACCACACTGGACCCCGCACTCAGACCCAGTTTCTTTAGGAATTTTGGTCCCTCTTCCGCTGTTTTTAAATGTATCGGGCGGCCATTACGCAGGACCATTAACCCAAAGGGAAAGGTCCAGCGATAGCGGACCGCCCGATCCCTCAGGACCCTAGTGACGGGCCAGAGGTCTCTCCGACGGGCCAAAGTGACAGGGGACAGGTCCTGAAACACCACTATCTTCGTCCCCTCAAAGTCCATAGAGGGGGTGTTTCGGGAACACTTTAGCACTTCTTCTCTCGTGCGATAGTGGTGCAGGCGTACTATTATGTCTCTAGGGGGGTCAGCCAGTTGAGGTTTGGATCTGAGTGCTCTGTGGCAACGATCTATGTGTAGCAGCTCTGCAGGGGACTCAGGACATATGTGCTGCAGCCATCTTTGTACAAAGTCTTCGCAATCTCCTATAGATTCCGGGATCCCCCGGAGACGCACGTTATTTCGGCGATCTCTATTTTCGGCGTCCTCCTGCCGGTCCCTGAGCTCATTGATCTGCGCCTGTAATTCCCCAGTTTTCTTTGTGTTGCTATGATATTTTCGTCCACCCGCACCTCCATCTCCTGCACGCTGGACCCCAGTCCCCCTACCTCCCTGGCCAGTGCACGGATCTCCGCCTGCAGGACCCCCTTCAGGTCGTTGTACAGCCGCTCTATATCACAGCGGCGGACCGGTAGGAGTCCCTGATCCCGCGGTTCACCGTCTCCTTCCGATTCCGATCCCGGGTGGGAGACGGGGGCCATTGCTGCTGAGGCCCTGCGGGATCTTCCGTCCACAAAATACTCCGGCAAAACCTTCTTGCTGGGGGTCTTTGTCGTTTTTTTAGACATTGTATTGTTCTTGGTCAGTTAAGAGCAAAAATCAGTTACGTTTTAAGCGCTTTATTCCGTTTTCTCGTTGATTTTGTCAGAACGGGGCATGGAGCAACAAAGTCACACAGCCATGCAGTCTGACCTCGCGCATGCGCTCCTCTTGTCACTGTTTTATCACAGAAATTGTATTTGTCAGAATGATATTTAATAAAAAATACAATTTCAGTGCCAAAACGCAATGAAGTTTGACTTAGAACACGTGTTTTAGCTATTTGCACTTCTATATTTATAGTAACTGGTAATTCCGTGTGTGTGTGTGTGTGTGTCAGTCAGTCAGTCAGTGTGTGTGTTTGTGTGTGTGTGTCAGTCAGTGTGTGTGTGTGTGTGTGTGTGTCAGTCAGTCAGTCAGTGTGTGTGTGTGTGTCAGTCAGTCAGTGTGTGTGTGTGTGTCAGTCAGTCAGTGTGTGTGTGTGTGTGTCAGTCAGTCAGTCAGTCAGTCAGTGTGTATGTGTGTGTGTGTGAGTCAGTGTGTGGTGTGTCAGTGTGTCAGTCAGTGTCTGTGTGTGTCAGTCAGTGTGCGTGTGCGTCTGTCAGTGTGCGTCTGTCAGTGTACATCTGTCAGTGTGCGTCTGTCAGTGTCTTTGTGTGCGTGTGTGCGTGTCTGCGTGTGTGTGTCTGTCAGTGTACGTCTGTCAGTGTGCGTCTGTCAGTGTGCGTGTGTGTCTGTCAGTCAGTGTGTCAGTGTGCGTCTGTCAGTGTGCGTCTGTCAGTGTGCGTGTGTCTGTCAGTCAGTGTGTCAGTGTGCGTCTGTCAGTGTGCGTCTGTCAGTGTGCGTCTGTCAGTGTGCGTGTGTGTCTGTCAGTCAGTGTGTCAGAGTGCGTCTGTCAGTGTGCGTCTCAGTGTGCGTCTGTCAGTGTGCGTCTGTCAGTGTGCATCTGTCAGTGTCTTTGTGTGTGTGTGTCTGGCAGTCAGTGTGTCAGTGTGTGTGTGTGTGTCTGGCAGTCAGTGTGTATGTGTGTGTGTCTGTCAGTGTGTGTCTGTCAGTGTGTGTGTGTCTGTCTGTGTCTTTGTGTGTGTGTACCATGGCCTCTGCTGGCTGCTCGGCCCAGCACTCACTGCCCTGCTCTCCATGTCAGGTACTGTCTGGTCTTCTACCTCTGTACTTCCCCCCCTCCCTATCACCCTGCACCTCTCTCTCTCCTCACTCCCCCTGTATCACTCCATCAGCCTGCTTTACCTACCACTCTATCCCTGCTCTTCTCAACTTCTACACCGCGTGACTCCTCCCACAACCCACCAGCAAAAAGCGCCCGGTTCTCCAGTCACCAGTGTGGAAACAAGCGCCTCCTCCCATGCGCGGCACTCCCCGCTCCCACTGATTAGTACCGGCATCTCCTCGGGCTGCGGTCTGGCACCGGGTCTCCGAGCCGTGGCGTCCGGTGTGGGGGAGTGTTAGGAGTGGCGGTGGCGATTAAATTTGGGGGTATGGCGCCGCTGCCAGCCGCTTCTGCGCATGCGCATAAGTCCGTAGTCATCGCCATTAGTAATGCGCATGCACGCCATTGAAGCGGACGTATGGGGAGAATGGCGGCCGTTAGGAGCGGCGCTATCGCCGCCGGCTGCCGCATATCTGATCGGCCGTGTGGGGGAAGCGGCGCCCGTTAGGAGCGGTGCCGGCGGCTGTCGCCACCGCCACCACATGTCACTGCAGACGTGTGGGGGGAGGGGGAGCCGTGACGTCACTTACGTTTCACATTTTGTCCCCCATCTCTTCCGTTTTGCCCCATCAGAATAGGTGCCACTAAAGAAGTTTCACTTCAAAAAGTTCTTGATGGACAAAACAGATTATTAAATGAATAGAGAAAGAAATTAGAAATAAACGTGAGGCTTCAACAGTATGACATGAAAGGAATAGGTCAACTAGTGGTTTTAGAAATTAACAAAAACAAACAAAATCTCCAAAGGTCAAAGAAAAAAAATTGAGGATATTAGTATAGAAAAACAGGACTTAGATCAAAATAGGAAAGAAGATTATAGACAGTTAAACAGAAAGGAAAAAGCTTCTAAAAACAAAAAACACACATTTGAGACAGAATATAGAAAGGACCATAAACATAGTTGGTCTAATAGGTTTGAAGTCTTATCTCAAACACATCAGGATTTTTGGTCCCCCTCGTCCCCTCCCCCTCGTCCCCTCCCCCCCACTATTGAGGTGTGGGCGCGACGAGGGAGAGATTATCCACAAAAAGAAAGAGAGAGGGATCAATACACCCCATCAGGATGGGGAGAAAAAGAGCTTGGGGAGGAGAAAACGAAGAATTAGAGAACCCTCCGCAAAAGAGGTCCACAACGAATTACAAACATTAACTCAGAGGGGGATATATAATTTGTCCTACTATGAGTTATCAGTTAATCAAATTGCAATTTTACAGAAAGGCTGGTCTTTTTCTCCGACGAATCAACCACATCTATTTGAGTTATATATTGACTTGCAGAAATTCCTTCGCAAATAAACACTAAAAAGACATTTTCTTAAAACAGAAAAAGACCAGATGGTGTCACAATTGAGTATGCTCTATGATGTTAATCAGAAGATTAATATCTATGATCAGGATTGGAATAGTAGTGACATTACAACAGCTATCAATAGTTTTGATTTTAAAGAAATACAAGCAATTGGTAATATGGTGGAACTCTTTGATGATGAATTAAATGGATTAGAGAATATCTCACAGGTGACTCAGAGAGGTCTAAAACCGCCATCGCATTTTTACCCTATACAATCCAGAGGTCAACATTTGGAATTATATAATAATTTGGTTGAACAAGAGTTTAAGACCATATGTGACAACTATAAAAAGAAAAATAAGTCTCATTACAATCTTTCCAAGGCAGAGGATTTGGCCTTGAGATCTTTAGGGCAAAATGTGGAATTAGTCATACGGGAAGCGGATAAAGGGGGAGGGGGGGGCGTAGTGCTTCAAATAGAATTGACTACGTCAAAGACTCATGTAGGTTATTATCGGATAATAGATCTTATCTTAAATTAAGATCCGATCCTACAATCCCCTTTAATGTCAAATTCAAACTTATGCTGGAGGAAGCAAAAAGTTTGGGCATTGTCAATTTGTCAGAATTTAATTTTCTTTTTATTACTAATCCCACTATACCTATTTTTTTACCAAATCCAGAAATTGCACAAATGTTTAGTTAATCCCCCATGTAGACCAATCATTGCAGGTATAGATTCAATCACTTCACACCTTTCAGAGTATATAGATTATTATTTACAGGATTTAGTTCAGCATACCCCAGTTTATTTAAAAGACACAACTGCAGTCCTGGAATTAGTCCAGGACTATCCTTGGTCTGATGATTATCTCTTAATAACATTAGACATACAGGCTTTGTACACATCAATAAATCACATAGATGGTATTAAAGCCATCTCTTATTATTTAAATACTACATCATTATCACAAGAGCACATCACTTTTTTGTTAGATTGTATTAGATTTATTCTTACACAATTATTTTCTGGTTGAACACAAATTTTATTTACAGTTATGGGGCACGGCAATGGGTACCACTTTTGCACCAAGTTTAGCTAATCTTTTTATGGCACACTGGGAGCACCACAATATTTGGAATAACAATGTAGCGGCGCAAAAATGCAAATGATGGTGTCGCTACATTGTTGATGTTATATTAATTTGGCATGGGGATAGCCCTTAACTAGAGAAATGTATTATTAATTTAAACACAAATTATGTAAATATTAAATTCACTCACAAAGTAAGCAATTTGTAGGTTAATTTTTTGGATTTAAATATTTATCAAGAGAATGGGCACTTGCATACTAGCACTTATTTCAAAGAGGTGAATGCCTGTAGGTACTTGTGTCCTTAGAGTAATCATCATACCAAATGGATTCAATCAATCCCGTATGGGCAATTCTTACGTTTAAAACGTAATAATTGTAATAATGACAACTTTGCTAAACAAGCAGAAGATCTCAGGGTTAATTTTCTAAAAAGAGGTTATAATCAGAAAGTGGTGGAAACCGTCTTGGAAAGAGTTAATAAAATAAATAGAGAAACTCTGATAAAGAGTAAAGAGAAAGTACTTAAGAAAAAAGAAAAATACAAATCCTCTGTTTATAACAAAATATAGTCCACTACATTACAAAATACAAAAGGCCTTAACTAAACACTGGAGTATTATAAAATAGGATCCAATTTTACATAGTACTGTTGAAAACAAGCCAAAAATTGGTTTAAAAAAATCTTTGTCCCTCAAGAATATTTTAAGTCCAAGCCTTCTCAAAGAAGTTCCTTAACAAAATAATGGTATGGGTTGGTTGACCGCAAAACCATTGGAAATTTTTAAATGTAATAATTGTGCTATTTGTAAATATATGGATCCCATAAAGGAACTTTTATTACCATCTGGAAAATATATAAAATGAATAATGTTATTAATTGTAAATCAAAATATATTGTTTATAAAATTTCATGTACCTGTGGCTTGGACTATATAGGCAAGACTAAACGAGAATTACATTTAAGAATAAAAGAACATTTGAATAATATAAAGAATGCAAAGAAACATTTACAACAAAAGAAAAAACTACATAATCTCCAAACGCATTTTTTATTAAATCATGATAGTGATCTCATAGGGTTTAAATTGATTGGTTTCGAGCAGATCCCCGAAATATTAGAGGGGGAGATCATAATAAGAAATTAATGCAAAAAACAGGAATTGATTTACAGTTTACAAACAAAAGCTCCCAATAGTTTAAATGAACAGGTAGATATTGTCCCGTTCCTTTAACAATTGATTTTTTAAACTTTTTTAACTTTCATTCACATTAAATAAAATTGCTATTGTAATATTATTATGGTAGGATATCTTATTATATTGTTACATTTATTTTTATATTCCAGGATACAAATGTTTATTAATCAAGATTAGTATATTTATCTGCATTTTTTTTATTTATATATGTTTTAGTCATTAATTGATTTATTACTAAGGTGCTTAATTAACACTGGAGGTATAAAAATATGTGAAGGGAATACAGCCACTATTCCCTGATGAAGCTTAAAGAGTAAGAGAAACTAGTTAGGCACACACGATGGGCGCTGTAACCCTTCTTTTCTGAGAGTTCAGAGTGTTGCAAGCTTGTTCCCTTTTTTGGCACATGGCCAGATGTGACACTGTGACGTCACATGTGCACGCTGGCTGTGAGTCGGAGTACCAGGAAGAGGAGTAGAGTATCATAACAAAGGGAACTTGGTGATTGCGGGTGATTGCACGTTCCCTATAGACGTGGATCCTACCAGGCACCCTTGACGGGCCAATACCAGGCAGAAGTGATCATATTAAAGTGTTCCAGAAAAGGACG
Source organism: Ascaphus truei (assembly GCF_040206685.1). Classification (NCBI taxonomy): domain Eukaryota; kingdom Metazoa; phylum Chordata; class Amphibia; order Anura; family Ascaphidae; genus Ascaphus; species Ascaphus truei. The sequence continues at coordinate 259,249,101 of NC_134483.1, forward strand.
GTAGCTACTGTATATGCCATGTTCTCAAGGAACTTGCACTGATGGGCCACTGTTTTTTTTGCTGTGGTGGAACTTACCCTTGCATTTCCTCTGATGCTGCACTAAAAAATCTTTACTTGTCAGTAAGGATATGGGCTTGCTTCCTAATATATATCTTTTTATTTATCCAAGAGATCTGTGTTTGTCTTCTTTGTTTTTTTCTACATGTACCCAGATACATACCCAGGTACTCTGGACCTGGTATAGGGGTTCAGGGGGGACGCCAGCTATGTGATAAAGCTGAGAATGCTTTCTTGTGTGTACAAGTTTTAAAAGTAATTTCTAAAGTGTGCCAAGAATGAGGCTAGTGAGTGTAGGCAATATATACACTCACTCCATCCCTGACACCAGAACAGGGACTTACAGTATATATTTTACCACACATAAGACAGGACACAGTATATTTTATTAAAGAGTTATATTTAATAGTGCTATGTACTGATAACCTGTAGCTGAACTGTGGGATTTCCAAGTCAAGATTCTGTGGGACCACGTGGCTTCCAACCTTGGTGCCTATGGGTCTGTGCGGAGTCAGGACTTGAAAGCCTCAGGGATGACAAGGTGTTGGAACAGAAGGGGTACTGCAGTTCTGCTTTAGTACCCACATCCTGGGCTAACACAGGGCTATACGGTCACCATTTGCCAGAACCCAGACTCTGTGAAGCCTGGACAGTGGTGGGCTCAGTATGTAAAGAGGCAGAGGTGCCAGGTTGGCGCATGCCCCTTTACAGACTGAAAAAAGGTGCCTACCCGGCATTACAATACCGGCAAATCGGTGATTGGCTCGCAGGAGAATTCCCACACTCTGATAGGCTGTACAGAAGGCCTGCACAACATATGGTATGCGGGCCGCATGCGGCCCGCCTGGTCTCTCGGTGCGGCCCGCGGTGACTCCAGCCGGGTGCCAGTTAATTAAATAAATAAAATTTAAAAAAAAAATTAAAATGGCGACGATTCCCCCCCCCCCAGGTTTTGCGGTGCGCGAGTCGGCGGCAGTGCGCGGGGGCAGCAGCATGAGGAGGATCGGGTAGCCGTGAGTATTTTTTTCTTTCAATAACTGGATGCCGGGGGCGGGGCTTTAGAGTAGAAGGCATTGGTTGGAGGTCATAGCATTCCGGGGGCGGGGCTTAGTATCGGGGAGAGGATGTGCTGAGCTAAGAGGTGTGTGTGTGTGTAACGGGCTGCTGCATGGGGGGAGGTGGGAGTGAAAAACGGGCTGCTGCAGGGGGGGGTGGGAATGAAAAACGGGCTGCTGCAGGGGGGGTGGGAGTGAAAAACGGGCTGCTGCAGGGGGGTGGGTGGGAGTGAAAAACGGGCTGCTGCAGGGGGGGTGGGAGTGAAAAACTGGCTGCTGCAGGGGGAGGGAGTGAAAAACGGGCTGCTGCACGGGGGGGGGAGTGAAAAACGGGCTGCTGCAGGGAGGGTGAAAAACGGGCTGCTGCAGGGGTGGGGGGGGGGTGTAAAAAATTGGTTGCTGCAGGGGTGGGGGTGTGGGTGTAAAAAACGGGCTGCTGCAGGGGTGGGGTAAAATTGGCTGCTGGTGGGGGGGAAATGGTCTGCTTTGGGGTGGGGCATAAAGAGCGGTGTGGTGGAGGGAGAAGGGGTGGGGGAGAAGGGGTGGGGGAGAAGGGGGTAGCGAGAGGGGGGAGAGAGAGGAGGCAGAAGGGAGAGAGGAGGCAGAAGGGGGAGAAGAGGCAGAAGGGGGAGAAGAGGCAGAAGGGGGAGAAGGGAGAGACAGGGGGGAGAAGGAAGAAACAGGGGGGGAGAAGGGAGAGAGGGGGGAGAAAGGAGAGAGGGGGGGAGAAGGGACAGGGAGGGTGGGTGAAGGGAGAGGGAGGGGTGAGGTATGAGGAGGGGAGGGGTGAGGTATGAGGAGGGGGAGATGTAATGTTTTTTCTGTATCACAATAAGAAAACAGTTAAGTAAAAGTTGCGCGCTAAAATATATTTTTTCGTGTTAGGTGCGCTATGGGTTTGGGGGGGGCCTACTCCTTTCATTTGTCCCGGGCCTCGTGATTTCTGTGGGCGGCCCTGTGGGTGATGTGAGGTGCAGGGGGGAGGGTGATGGGTGATGGAAGGTGCAGGGGGGGAGAGGGTGATGGGTGATGTGAGGTGCAAGGGGGGAGGGTGATGAGTGATGGGAGGTTCATGGGGGTGATTGGAGGTGCAGGAGGGGGGTCATTGGAGGTGCAAGGGGGGGGTGATTTGAGGTGTATGGGGGGTGATTTGGGGTGCATGGGGGTGATTTGAGGTGCATGGTGGGTGATTTGAGGTGCAAGGGGGTGATTTGAGGTGCAAGGGGGGTGATTTTAAGAGCAAGGGGGTGATGTGAGGTGCATGGGGGTGATTTGAGGTACAAGGGGGGTGATTTGAGGTGCAAGGGGGGTTATTTGAGGTGGGGGAGGGTCATTGGAGGTGCAAGGGGGTGATTTGAGGTGCACGGGGGGGTCATTGGAGGTGCAAGGGAGTGATTTGAGGTGCATGGGGGTGATTTGAGGTGCAAGGGGGTGATTTGAGGTGCAAGGGGGGAGAATGATGTGAGGTGCAAGGGGGGAGAGTGATGTGAGGTGCAAGGGGGGAGAGTGATGTGAGGTGAAGGGGGGAGAGTGATGTGAGGTGCAAGGGAGGTGATTTGAGGTACAAGGGGGGTGATTTGAGGTGCAAGGCAGGTGATTTGAGGTGGGGGGGTCATTGGAGGTGCACGGGAGGTGATTTGAAGTGCAGGGGGATCATTGGAGGTGTAAGGGGTGATTTGAGGTGCATGGGGGGTGATTTGAGGTGTTTGGGGGTGATTTGAGGTGCATGGGGGTGATTTGAGGTGCAAGTGGGGTGATTTGAGGTGAAAGGGGGGAGAGTGATGTGAGGTGCAAGGGGGAGAGGGATGTGAGGTGCAGGGGGGTGTGATGTGTGTGCTGTGCAGGGGGGTATTGTGTGTTTGATGTGGAGGAGGAATATTATATGTGTGGGTGAGGGGGATAGATGGAGATATGAGAGATAGATGGGGAGTATCGCAAAGGTTGATAGTGAGGGGTTCTGGGGGAGATATGAGGATTATGATGAAGGGTGCTGGGGGAGATTTGAGGATGATGATGAGGGGTGCTGGGGGAGATATGATGATGATGAGGTGCTGGAGGAGAGATGATGATGATGATGGTGATGATGGGGATGATGATGATTTTACCCGTGCGGCCCAATTTTTTTTTCCTTGGAGCAGTTCGGCCCTTCTCCCTTTATGAGTTGTGCAGGCCTGCTGTAGAGGTTTGTAAATGGGACAGTGAAACTCATAGGGAGCCTTGCAGCCAATATGAAGCACAGATTCCAAGCGCCAAGCCAACAGCAGCAGATTCAGAGATACTCTGTTCTGAATAGACGCGAGCCGGCTTCAAGAATTTTCAACTCAAAAAAGTTTCTAAGTCCTGCTTTTGAGAACGTAGCGGTCGCGGCCGGCATTGCATGCCGAAATCAGTTCCAGGACTTTCGTTACTACCTACCGGTCAAGGAAAAGGGCTCATACAGTGGTCATTTTTGTGAATTTAGTTCTAAGGATAGCTTTATTCTTTAGCCCCGTTCCCAGTAAGTGTGTTAACCCTGTAAATTGTGTTACATTGTGTCTTTTCCTGAAATAAATTACAATTTATTTTACCTACTTGTTTTGCTCAATCAGTGATCCCGGTATAAAAAGGTGTTGATAAACCTGGTCCCCCGTGACAAATAGTAGTTAGCATACCTAAAATTTAGTATGGTACATTAGGTATATAGGATGCTTATTTAGATATAAGGTATACATATGATAAGTACAAGATAATGCTTAGCATGCCCAATATATGGTTTGATGTATTGAGTTTATTTAGAGCAAAATTTATATAAATAGGATGAGAATAGCCTATGTTGTTATACCTAAGTATAATTGTGTAAACAAAGTATTGACTAGTATACTGTACTGTAGCTGTTTATTGGTACTGTAGGCGGCTTCTCTATTCCTTCCCTTCCCATCCCCCCTCTTTCCCACTATGTATATCTAGGTTTACTGTTATTAATATTATTCTGTGATATAGCTTCATTGATAGGACACCACTATTTTGTCTAATCATCATGCACACTGATTGCAGGACTTAGTGGTAATCCTCTAATTATAATGTAGTTGGACCCAGTAATTCTACTTATCAAGTTTTATGACTATTATAAGTTGATACTTGTAACAGGGGAGTTATCCCTGTTCAGGTAATGTGCCTCTAATCCAGCAGTGTGGTGGTTAACTGCTGGTAGTCAATTAACAAAGACCACCTGCCTGATTAGATTGCTTAGAAAAGCCTGTCTTTTGAGACAGGAAGTGAGACTCCTTAGCTCACACCTGAGCTGAACTTGGAGACAGAGCAGAGATTCCTTAGTCCACAACTGGGCTGAACCAAGGAAGGACAGATGTCTTGAGCGACAAGCTGACCACAAGACAAAGGGGACAAGATTCTAACCTGGAGCCTGACATTTCCTGTGCACACATGGGTGCGGTCCAAGAGAGAAGAGAAGCTTCCCCTACAACAGCCCAGCTAACAGATAAGACTTTCATTTATAAGACTTTTTATATCTGTTCATTTCATGCTATATGTTTGGGGCTGGGAGACATGCTTATCTAAAGGGAGTGGTGGATTGCAGAGTATTTCACTAGAAATACTCCCAAGTGAATATATGCTTTGTTTACCCCTTGTTTGGATGGTTTCCTGATGTTAAGGAAACAGGCGCAATAAAAGCCTTATGTAATTTCACCATAACCAGTCTCTCTTGCATACTTCTGTGAGCGTCCGCCTACAATACTACTATACTGAGTCTGTATATCTAGATGCATATTCATGGTGTTACTACACTTCAATCCCTGTCTGAATTGATGTGGCACTAGACTGGAGCTTGTTGGTTATCAAACTTAAGGAAATTGGACATATTTTTGGGTTCAAGCGAGGAAACTCACTATTTGCATTTTGAGGGTCTCCTACCTGCACTTTACCTCAGCCCACCTTACACATATCTTAAAACCCAGATCTGCAAACTAATGGCCTTTTTTTTTTTTTGGTCAAAACCATAGACCTTAATGACTGGGAGCACGACTCCAAAACAGTATTCACTCTAGAGGCCAGTACTGAGGACCAGATGTCCCAAATAATATAAAACACTTTTTTCAAAATCTAGATTGGCTGTATTAACAGCAATCCAGATGTGGTGGGAGGTCTGCAGTCTACAAAAATATATAAAATCAAACCTGATCCCCCATGGACTAAGGGTAAATCTTTCACCCTCTTACCAAATCAAAGAATCAGCTTTCCTTAAATCATGGGATACAATCATTTCAAAGTGCTTCCTTGATCTAATGGAACTTTTGGTAGAGAATGAACTAATACAACTCAAAACTGTTAATGTAGAATTAGAAAACCTCAAACTAGAAGTAATTAAGTTGAATGAATAACCGCTTTTTTTAAATTATGAGACGATTCTACAGATAAATATTGACAAATTCGTAAACAAACTCAAACCCAGAAAACAGGAAATTCCAAAGGGATGTTGGGGATTACAAAGATGGAAAGATATACAAACACCACTTCCAAACAAAAAATTAGCATCACAAAATAACAGTGAATCCTCAACTTAATTTGAAACCTCTGATACCGAGAGCAACCCTAGATTTCAACACCAATATAAAAACAAGGTTTTCTTCATACCCAGAACAACAAAGACCAACAAACCACCAAAACAAACTCCTATTTTAGGGCCAAGTCAGGAACAGATTGGCAACTACGACCCTGGTGAGGAACACGAAGAGGAAGGAAGTTGGAATCTAAGAGACTGAAAGATCTGGTCATACCGGTGGAAGAGGGGATGAGGGGGAAGGAGACCAAGCCAATAGACACTGAAGAGGGATCCAAACAGATGAGGATAATTAACCTCACAGACATTACTCTTAACGAACACCACACTAGTCTCCTAACTAAAGGTCTGACCTTCGTTCCCGTGGCGAATTTTGATCTTTTGAGGCCGTTAAGGACATTAACCTTTTTGCATGGAAACTGCTACTACACAAACACTTTACTGGTAGGGACAGGTATATGACAACTAACCTAAGGATTGCAGAAATGGATGCTAGAGGTCATGAAGAAGATCTCAATAACCTGGTAGCTCTTCAAGCGTAAGGTGTACGTAATCCAGGTGAAGGACCAGATACAGTACATCCTTAAAAACCCAGAGTCAATTTACACGCTACCTTGACTCAAGGACCAATATTTACACCATTGTCAGCCTGGTCACGAAAGACCTGGAATGTATTCACACCTTTAGGAGAGAGAACAATATGAGTCAAGAGGTATGAATAGCCCTCAAAAATTGATAGACATGGACCAGGTCACCATCAAACCAGCTGTCAATGGTGGAAACATCATTCTCCAAAAAACGGCATGCTACCAAACGTAGAATTTGAGATTGCTTAGTGATCGCAGCGGCTATAAACCCCTTGATAGAGACCCCACTGATGTTTTCTCGAAAGAACTAGTGATAATCCTCAAACAGGGTTTAGAGAATAAGGTGATCTCTAAACAAGTACATGAGAATATGATGGTTCGCAATCCAACAATTGCGACCTTCTATAGCATTCCCAAGATACACAAAAATGCAAACAAACCCCCATGGAGACCGATAGTATCTGGAATAGGCCCCCTTACCGAGAACACTGGTATCTATGTTGACAAAATTCGAAGAAACTTTGTGAATTCTCTTCCTTCTTACGTTAGAAATATCAAAGATGTTCTTACGCACTTAGATTATATCTGTATTGATCCAGACACTCTTTTGGTGAGCTTCGATCTTGAGTCTCCATACACAAGTATTAGACACGATGTGGGACTATTAGCTGTAAAACACTTTCTATCATCTAGAAACCTGCACTACAGTATACATAAGGAATTTGAATCCGAACTCTTGGACTTTACACTAAGACATAACTATTTCCTTTTTGGTAGAAGGTTTTATCTGCAAACACAGGGAACAGAGATGGACACTACATGTGCACCCACATATGCATTTTGTACTTAGGTTGGTGGAAGGAGGTAGGCATTTTCTCCGAAGCCATGCATCGATAGACTCAACTTCGCTATATAGATGATATCCTCCTCCTCTGCAAAGGCAGTCATGGGGATCTGTTGGAATTTTTGGCACTATTAAATGCCAATGATCATAAACTACGCCTGTCACGAGGGGGGCGGGTGGCTAGCCCGGTAATACAGGGGTTACCCCCCAGCTGCCCACCCCTACCATCGTGTGGGAGCGAGGGGTTAACTATAATAATGGTTAAATGTGTCTACATTCCCCTGCCTCAGTACAATATGTATTCCCCTTTGGTTGTAATGTATTTCCCTAGTTACATGTGTTTCTACTCCTACAGTGTTTACACCAAGCACATACACTGGGATCAGGTCGGGAGGGAAGGAGTTAACTGTGTTTGAATATTTATAGCCCTTTGTTCCCCTTCCCGCCTTTTTGCCAACCATTTGCAGCACTGTCCCATAGGTTGCCATTGGAGCTCCATAGGATTCAATGGAGATTGAGCCGTTTTTGGCCCTATACCAAGAAAGACCAGCAGGTGGAGCCCGAGAGGACGAGCGGAGCTTCCCCATTGAAATGAATGGCGCAATGCATTTCAATGGGTAATACCTAGAGTACGCTGTCTAAGAACTAAGTGATACATTATAACTGTGTTTGATGGCTGCGAAACCGCAGTATCCGAATGCCGATACAATTTCAAAGAAAGAGCTTTGATCCCGTAATTGCCGTGGGAACGGCCAAGTTCACCATCTATTAAAGTGTGTAACTCTGGTTCTGGTACAGCTAGCAATAAAATTATTTCTACCCCTAGCTCGTGAGGACCCCCTCAATCAACCCCAACAGGGTCCGATGGGCAATGGCAACGAGGAAGGGTCGCGCCCACCACGAGGGTCTCCGCCATTGACCACAATGGCGGATAAAAGCCGCTAGGTTTTAAAACAGCTAAGTGTAAATTTTTCAAAACCGCATGTGCTTATCTCCGGTTCGGTTATAGCTGGAGAGCTGGAATTTGGCCACCGGGTAGTCATGTCTCCGGCATGATTGCATGGCAGTTTCCAGCCCTCTCAGACTAACCGAACGGAGAGTATTTCATTTGTAAACACAAAAAAGAAGAAACCGGCGCCTTACAAGTCCAAATGTGAATTGGAAGTCCAATAGTGAAGGAAATATGTCGCAATAATTTTGGGCCTTTCTGATCCTCAGAAGCCAGATGGTTTAGTATCGTTTCCACCGTGAAATTCGTGATATGTGAAAAAAAACACAAAAAGAATAATAGTGCAATATGCCAACAAAACTGACATTAAGACTGACACACATACAGTACAAACAGACCACTGATACTAATGAAGACACACAATACAAGACAAGACAATAGTCAACAATTAAAACAAAAAATAGCAAGGCTGAAATTAATAAAAAGCTAATTTAATAAGAGATAAAACAACTTGAATGTTGAATTATACGGATGACTGAGAGACCGCCCGTCTAGAAGGTCTAAAACCAGGACCCTACTCACAGAATTATAGATTTAAGCAGGCAGTGGAAGTCAATACAGGGGTGAAGTGTCTTTCCCTCCGATCACGCAGCGGGGGGTTTCCTGGGGCTCCCTGCGTCTCACAGGCGGATACTCCATCACTGATGGGCGGGCCTGAAGATTGGACTCTTCTTCTGCCTCCGGCTCACGTCTGCCACGCTCCTCTCGTCACTCCGTCAGATCAACTAAAAATTCCCTACGCGTTTCGTGCGCATGCGCACAATTCTTCAGGGGGGGTTGTGATGTTGATAGTTCGTAGTATATGTATCATGGCAGTAATTTTGATTGGCTGGTGGCTCATACCAAAAACCTAATCAATTACCACTAATGACACATTAATTAGTCCTAACAACATTTGTAACAGCCTTACAATAAATATAATATTTAAAATAACACTTTAATAAGAAAAATAAAGACAATAATCAATGGATTGGATACAGGGCTGAAAGTTTAAACGGGTCATGATCTATAATAAACTCTCCTCAGTTACAAAAAAGCCCCTAAATCGAAGTCTATGTTCAGACCACTTGGAGAGAGTGTTCTGAGCTCATAAATCCAGTATGCCTCCCGCATACTGGTCTGTTCTAATCTATTTCCTCCTCTCCAATTGGCCTGAACAACCTCTATTGCTTGGCATAATAATCCTGTGGGGTCTTTATTGTGGCACATGAGGAAATGGTGTGAGACACTGTGAGTGACCAATCCCTTCCTAATATTATACACGTGCTCATATATTCTCCTCTGAAATGTTCTCCCTGTTCGACCTATATATTGTAAGCCACAAGGGCATTGTAACAAATATATGACGAACACTGAATGACAATTAATAAATGACTTAATGGGATACACTTTAGAGGTTACATTGGATTTGAATGTCTTAGCATTACAGCTATAAGAACATGCTAGACATTTAGCACAAGTGTAAAAACTTTTATTATTCCCAACTTGTTTCTGCCTTCGATGGTTGAGTGGACAGCGTGGGGCCAGTTTGGATTTCAGATTCATGGCCTTAGTGAATATAATATTTGGCTTCTGGGGAAGGATTTCAGCTAGAGTATTATCTCTAAGTAGAATTGGCCAATATTTATTCAGAATATGTCTTATTTGAAGTGCCATCTCATTGTACTGTGTTATGAATGAGACTGTATGTTTATGCTTATTCACCTGATCTTTATTTTTATATTCAAGCAGTGTGTCTCTTTCTAAATCATTAACCTGTTTTAGAGCTCCATCAAGAATATTTTCAGGATATTGTCTCTCAATGAATTTACATTTCAGCTCTTCGGCCTGAACTACAAATGTCTCTTTATCTGTGCAGTTGCGTTTAAGACGCACAAATTGACCCTTTGGAATATTCCTTAACCATTGAGGGTTGTGTTGACTATCTGCCCTCAAATAGTTGTTGGCTTGTACTGGCTTAAAAAATGTTTTTGTATTAATGGTATTATTTTTGATGTGTATGTGAAGGTCCAAAAAATCAATATGGTCTCTACTGTGATGGCATGTAAATTTAAGATTCCTATCATTATAATTCAGGTATGTGAAAAAGGCATCAAGCTGAGCCTGACTGCCTGACCATACAAACACCACATCATCGATGTAGCTCTTCCAAAGCACCAGGTTTTCCCCAAATGGACAGTTGTTCCAGATGTAATCTTCCTCCCAACTGTCCATAAAAAGATTAGCATAACTTGGGGCAAACCTGGTGCCCATCGCGGTTCCACATACCTGAATATAATACTGTGAATTGAATGTGAAATAGTTATGTGTCAAAATATAACGAATACTATCCACCAAAAATTGTTTTTTAGCTAAGGAAAGATTGCAACCTGTTTCCAACTTGCATAACCCTTTAGCGCTTGTCTACACCTTCTTTTTTTTCCATTTAATTTGTAAAGTTACGGTCACCGCCATTGGCCGCCATGCAGGAAAAAAGATGCTAAGTGTAAAATGGTATAAACTTAAATCAGTATCTCTGGTTTGGTGAGGGCTAGAGGACTGTGATTTGGCCACCAGGTAGTCACACCTCTGGCATGGTTGCATGGCCATTCCCAGCCCTCTCAGCAACCAAACGGAATAAGGTTAACTGTGAAAAGTGTGGTTGCTGCCATTGACTCCAATGGTGGAGAAATGTGATTTGTATAACATGAGGTTTAAAAACCCAATATTGTTATCTCCGTTTCGGTGGGTCACAGCGAGCTGAAAATCGGCCACCATGGAGAGTCCCCTTCGGCATGAGGGTGTGGCAATTTTTAGCCTGCTCGGTCCAACCGAACGTAATATTTTAATATGTATAAAATATTGTAGGTTTACTGTATTTCATGCCTACTGTAAAGCCCGCGAAAGTTACTGGCCCACACGGTATGTTAATGGCCAGAGGGCAACAGTGTGTCTACAGGGAAACAACTGAACAAAGGCTCATCCACCCCCCCCCTGGTTAAGTATGCAGGGCGGAGAAAGAGCAGGATATAGCTATTCAACTTAAGTGTCATACTTCACACCTCTGGTCGGAGTTTCCTGGGCCAGAATCCCAAATGGCAGAATTGGAGACGCCAACCTTTTAGTGTGGGGTTCAAGAAATGGGACTCGAACTAGAGGGATGTGCGCATGTGCCAACCACCTGTGGGCAGGTACCTTTCTACTTCCCACATTAGCTGGCAAAAGGTAATTGAGTCCAGGAAATTGTCATCCAATACCTGAGTCCCAATGTTAGGGATAGAGCCCAAATCGCATATAAACGATTGAAAGCTCTATGCCCATGGTCTTCGTTATTATACCTGAATTGTTCCTGTCGCTTGATGAACTGCTAGCCTGAGTCCTATCTTTATCAAAACTATATCTAATTCACTCTCCCCCAGTTTGTTCTCAGGTCACTCATACAATAGGAACCCTATAACCATAGGCTCATATAGATGTGGTTCATGTAAAATTTGCGCTCAGTTATCCCCAAACCAAAACCTTTCAGAGTACATGTACTAAGGAAATTTTCAATATATGCAGTTTTATCAATTGTAAGACTACTTTTGTGATCTACCTTCTCACCTGCTGTGGGTGTGGGAAACAGTACGTGGGCCGGACTACACGGAGCCTCAAAATACGCATTATGGAGCATGTGAGGCTCATTAAGAAAAAAGATCTCAATCATCCGGTTCCACTACACTGTACCCACTGCCCACAGGGAGATAGTAGATTACTCAACGTTTGTGGGATTGAGTCAGTTTTGTGTCATGAGAGAGGAGGTAATCGTACCAAGAGGCCTGATCAGAGAGAGGTCTTTTGGATATTTACTTTGAAAACCCAGGTTCCATTTGGACTTAATACAGATTGGGACCTTGGACATTTCCTCTAATTTTTGCTAAAAATCTTGCAAAAAATCTTGCAAAAACCTTGTTAAAAATCTTTGCTAAAAAAATTCCTGCTAAAAATTTTGCTAAAAATTTTTGCTAAAAATTCTGTTATTAATCCTGCTAGAAATTCACTGTAAAATCTGTTGCAGAATTTGTTAAATAAATGGTTAGAAAATTGGCCAAAAATTTGCCAAAAATGTTTGAGTGATTGGTTATAAAATTTGCTAAAAATCTTGCTAACTATATGCTTTTTCTAGAAAATCTTGCTAATTAAGTGTTGAAATATCTGCCAAATGTCTACTAGGGAACCTTCCTAGAAAATCCCTAAAAACTTGATAAAAATATGTTATCTTCTGTTATAGACATTTTCTGAGGTGATTGATTTTCCTCAAGTAAATAATATTCTCTAATAGAATATTGGTCTTTTGAAATCATCATGTACCTGCTTTGTGAAATTAACATATACCTAATCTTTTCACATTCAAGTATTTATTGTTCTTTGGTGTATTCAAATGTTGACCTTCCCCCCTTCCCTTTGGATAAACCTAAAATCACATTTGACCATTATTGATTCCATACTTAGGGGATTCTCCCCTTCTCTTTTTTTATTTTAGGGTTAATTTCTGGTCTATGTGCTTAGTAATCTTAAAGGAAAGAGGGGATAAATGATTAAGTAACATTTAACAATTATGTATGAATCTATTTTGTGCCCTCCTGGTCTTGCAAATGTTCTGTGTGCAACTGTGCTATTTTTGTCAATTTTTAATATTCATGCATTCTAGGACATAGTTAAAATTCCTCATGGGAGTTAATGTATTATTATCTCTCTCACAATTTTGATTAATAGCACTTTATACATATGTTTATTTTTTTAATTTTAAGTTGTAATTGTTATTAATATTATTTTTTTAATTTTTTTTAAGTTTATTATTAATGTTAGTCCTTATGTAGAATGTCTGTTCTTTATATTTTGTTGTTTTTTATCTTTGCACTTTGCCCCTTTTTTGTTGTCATGGACGTTTTTAAATGTCAGTTTAATAAAGTTACAATTGTTCCAGAAGTCAGTGCACCAATCAGAGCACACTACCTGTTTGCCCATACTCATTGTCTTGTATTTGCAGACATGTGAGGTTTAATAAAGTTTAGTGTATTGATGTGACACATCTAATAGGTGCTGCTTTCTGATTGGTCATGACGTCACGTGATAGCATGATCAGAGCTGTATTATAAATTGGGTCTTTTTGGGTTGTTCTGTACACCTTGATAAAGGGCATTTTTGCCTGAAACTAGTTGGTGGACCCCTGCTGTGGCCTAGGGGGGACCCTTTTGTCCACTTTTTATGTAATAAATCTATTTTCTGTTGCTTAAAACCGTGAGCCTCCTTCTGTTACTTTGGGCAGTGCACTGCCTTATTTTTCTACTTGTTCCTGCCATCACCTGAGAGATTGCACGCCTATGAAGATTCTGAGATTGGATACTCCAGGAGAAACTGAGTGAGTTCACTTTGTGGGTCGCTGTACCCCTTTTTTCTCTGATATATGGGACGTTGGTCTGTACTATTTATTTATGGTGCCGCTGGCATTAGGTACTAGTCCCCTAACCCTATTAGGGCTTTGTTATGCTATATGCTTACATTGAATGAGTTTATCCTAAACCTCAGTTTATTATGCCAAACAGGACTTGTTTTTTCTGATGCACTGGCTTTCTACACAATCTAGCCTGAGTCCTGGGCTATTTCATTGCCCCCTTCCCAAGTAAGTGTCTATATTTCGATTTGTTATTTGTCCAACATTGTGTGTCCACCTGTCTTTTAAGGAATAAAATCTCTTTATTATATCATAGTCATATTCAATTCAACCCAGAGTATTTGGTGTATATTATAACCCTGTGGCTACCGTGACAACGCCTAACATCAGAAATCAGTGATACCAATATTAACTTCCTCGATCTGACGATAAGCAAATATCCAGATGGAAACCTAACTGTCATGGGAGACCAGCAGTTTTAACACCTTAATACCCGGATCATTTGATTGAGCAAAGCGAAGAGATAAAATAAATTGTGATTTATTTAAAGAAAAGAACAAAACAAAGCTGTATGGTGCTCTAACATAGACCTGACCAATATAGGTTGTGACAATATAATGAAAAAATCAATCCATTCCCAGAGATATCCCACACTATAATGGACCATCTATAATCTGAAACATCACATCCATTTGATCAATCTACCAGAAGAGTAACACCTTTGTATTGATGAATACTCACACTTGCTTGTGTCTGGTCTGTAACATTGAAAGGGATTCCTGTGGTGTTAACTGGAGTAATTCACTCACTTTTTGCAGATTGGTCTTCAGTGGGTTCTTCATAGGTGTGTGCTGCCGGTTCTCCAGAGTAGTAGACAGGTTCAGCAGGGAGAGATGGAGCACTACCGGAAAAAATTGCTGGAGAGTGTGTTCCCAATAAAAATAAGGTTTATTGGATCAGAGCATGACAATAAGGATGAGCCCCAGGGCCCCCACCAACGCGTTTCGAGCTTCCGCTCTTTCTCAAGGTGATAACGCTCTGATTAAATCTCTTACCTTATAAAGGTTCATTTTCCCGCCTTTCTTCACCCCTAACCCGTCGCTTGGCTGCGTCACGAGCAGCGCGCCGTTGTATAGGGCGCGCCACGAGTGGCGCCCGTCGCGTAGGGTAGAGCGGTGACGTCAGCGCGTCTATGAACATCAACAACAACTTTATTATTATTTCAAACGAACATTGAAAAAAACTTTAAAATAACTTTATTAACACTTAAGCAATGAGTAGTGCACACGATCTTCAATACAAATGAAGTATATATTGGAAAAATGTTAAAAACAAAGATAATCAATGTATTTAAAAGAAATATTTAAAAGAAAAGACAATCATGGATGTTAAGGTTTAGAATATATATATATATGACTCTGTAAACGGACCCAGAAGATGTAAATTAGAACATGCAGCCATTTGTGTGTATGGTTATGTAAATATATAGAAGTTCACTAATTGAGCCTTGTCTGTGAACTTATCCATTCAACATTTCACAGCATCCCTGTTTAGTCTAAGTACGGGAACAGAGTCATATAATCAGATGTTTATGATCCATATTCTTGTAGAATCATTAGATGTGTGGACCGAAAATTTATTTTAGCATATAGTAGTCCATATTTTTTGATCACTATTTTTTATATATTTTTTACATCTAAACTTGTTGTAAATGTTATACCCAAATTAGTGACAAAAGTTAGTATAATTAGTTATACAAGTTACATACTTCAAACACATATTATCAATTGCACGACATAAGATTGTTGTCATAACACTATTGTATTTGATTTTTTAATTGATTTCATTTTATTTTAGAAATGGATTGAGATCCCATTCTGAATTTAGACCAAAAGGGATTCTTGTATTGAGGGTAAAAATCCAGAAGAGTTCCCTTTTATCAAGTATGTCCAACCTGTTTCCCCCTCTGTAAGGTTTTTTAATATGTTCAATGCCTCTATATTTTAATTTTCTAATGTCTCCTTGTTTGCAATTAGTGAAATGTAGGGATACTGGATGTGTGAGATCCCCTACCTTAATTAATCTAATGTGCTCCCTCATTCTCACTTTTAGAGCTCTTGTGGTACGTCCCACATATTGTTTGCCACATCCACAGTCCAATACATAGACTATGAATGTGGCATTACAATTAATGAAGGATTTGATGGGATATGATTGTCCTGTATTAAAGGACACAAAATTAGAGGACGGCATCATATAAGCACAAGAGATACAATTGAGGCATTTGAAACAACCCTTTGGAAGATGTTCTTTTTGATCTAAGCATGAGGAAGAAAAAAGGATTCTTGAAACATGATTGACTATCGTTTTTGCTTTTTTGAATACAAAACGAGGGCCTTCAGTGTGTACCTTAGTTAGTAATGGGTCTACAGACAGAACATTCCAATGTTTTCTAACAATCCCTTTAATGTTATTAACTTGAATATTTTGTTGTGTAATAAAAATTGGATTTTTTGCATCCCATTTATTATGACTCTTTAAACGATTTTTTTGAGCATTCAAGAGATCATCTCTATCCATTTTTTCCACTTCTTCTAGCGACCTTCTGAGGTTAGATCTTGGATAACCCCTCTCCTCAAATCTTTTTAGTAATTCATTGGATTGAGTAATGAAATCTTAATTTTTTGAACATATTCGCTTTAAGCGTATCAATTGTCCCTTTGGGATTGAATTTAGGAGAGGCTTAGGGTGACAGCTGTCAAATTTTAAATATGTGTTGCGGGAATTAGTTTTTCTGTAAACATTAGAATTGATTTTCCCATCCATATCAATGAACAGAAATAAATCCAAATAGTATAAGTGATGATAATCAAAAGTGTAAGTGAATTTTAAATTTAATTCATTATTATTAAGGTGATCTATAAATAATAAAAGTGATTCTTCCCCTCCTTCCCAAATAAATATTAAATCATCTATGAACCGCCTATAAAATGTGATGAAGTGTCGATAAGGGTTGTTATCTCCAAACACGTGGACCGACTCCCACCAACCTAAAAATAGGTTGGCATATGAGGGAGCGAAGCTGGTGCCCATTGCGGTTCCACGTGTTTGGAGGTAAAAAGTGTCATCAAACAAAAAATAATTGTGCGTCAATAGAAAATTAAGAGAGGGATTTGACCCTCCTCTCTAGGGGATACACCTTTGAATTGTCTCCCCTACAGAGCAGGGTTAACAATCTCAGCAAGGATGAAAAAGATGCTTTACAGAAATTAAAAAACAATAAGGATATTATTGTAAAAGGGGCAGACAAGGGGGGAGCCATTGTAGTGCAGAGTAGGACCCAATAAAGACAAGAAGCTATTAGACAGTTATCTGATGTATCATCCTACACTGTACGGCGTGGCGACCCCACTCCCATGTTTCTCAAACAGTTCAAGTCCCTCCTAGAAGAGGGCTCCTTATTGGGAGTCCTTGATCAGGGAGAATTTGAGTTTCTGCTCGAGATACATCCCATTATCCCAATCTTCCACCATCTCCCAAAGATTCATAAAACGTTGGTCTCCCCTCCTGGGAGACCAATAGTTTCTAGTATGGTGTCTCCAGATATGTGGATAATTACTTGCAGAATTTTGTACAAGCTTTGCCGTCACATATCAGAGATAGCAGTGACCTTCTGGATAAACTTACAAATGTAAAATGGAAAGAAGGTTACATTTGGGTGTCATTAGACGTGACATCATTGTATACCGTGATATTGCATCAACATGGTATGGCAGCTGTCAAATCTTACTTTGATCACTCCACCTTTTCACTTACACAAAGCACTTTTATTCTAGATTGTATTAATTTTCTATTGACGCACAATTATTTTTTGTTTGATGACACTTTTTACCTCCAAACACGTGGAACCGCAATGGGCACCAGCTTCGCTCCCTCATAGGCCAACCTATTTTTAGGTTGGTGGGAGTCGGTCCACGTGTTTGGAGATAACAACCCTTATCGACACTTCATCACATTTTATAGGCGGTTCATAGATGATTTAATATTTATTTGGGAAGGAGGGGAAGAATCACTTTTATTATTTATAGATCACCTTAATAATAATGAATTAAATTTAAAATTCACTTACACTTTTGATTATCATCACTTATACTATTTGGATTTATTTCTGTTCATTGATATGGATGGGAAAATCAATTCTAATGTTTACAGAAAAACTAATTCCCGCAACACATATTTAAGATTTGACAGCTGTCACCCTAAGCCTCTCCTAAATTCAATCCCAAAGGGACAATTGATACGCTTAAAGCGAATATGTTCAAAAAATGAAGATTTCATTACTCAATCCAATGAATTACTAAAAAGATTTGAGGAGAGGGGTTATCCAAGATCTAACCTCAGAAGGTCGCTAGAAGAAGTGGAAAAAATGGATAGAGATGATCTCTTGAATGCTCAAAAAAATCGTTTAAAGAGTCATAATAAATGGGATGCAAAAAATCCAATTTTTATTACACAACACAATATTCAAGTTAATAACATTAAAGGGATTGTTAGAAAACATTGGAATGTTCTGTCTGCAGACCCATTACTAACTAAGGTACACACTGAAGGCCCTCGTTTTGTATTCAAAAAAGCAAAAACGATAGCCAATCATGTTTCAAGAAGCCTTTTTTCTTCCTCATGCTTAGATCAAAAAGAACATCTTCCAAAGGGTTGTTTCAAATGCCTCAATTGTATCTCTTGTGCTTATATGATGCCGTCCTCTAATTTTGTGTCCTTTAATACAGGACAATCATATCCCATCAAATCCTTCATTAATTGTAATGCCACATTCATAGTCTATGTATTGGACTGTGGATGTGGCAAACAATATGTGGGACGTACCACAAGAGCTCTAAAAGTGAGAATGAGGGAGCACATTAGATTAATTAAGGTAGGGGATCTCACACATCCAGTATCCCTACATTTCACTAATTGCAAACAAGGAGACATTAGAAAATTAAAATATAGAGGCATTGAACATATTAAAAAACCCTACAGAGGGGGAAACAGGTTGGACATACTTGATAAAAGGGAACTCTTCTGGATTTTTACCCTCAATACAAGAATCCCTTTTGGTCTAAATTCAGAATGGGATCTCAATCCATTTCTAAAATAAAATGAAATCAATTAAAAAATCAAATACAATAGTGTTATGACAACAATCTTATGTGTTTGAAGTATGTAACTTGTATAACTAATTATACTAACTTTTGTCACTAATTTGGGTATAACATTTACAACAAGTTTAGATGTAAAAAATATATAAAAAATAGTGATCAAAAAATATGGACTACTACTGCTGCGGCCGAGTTTATTCGAGCATTTGCCCGTTCTCGGCCGCAGGAGTAACCTGGCGCGCGCCGGAGGGTGCCGGGCGCGCGCCAAAGCAGCGGAAGAGCGCCCTCCGATCGGGGCGCTCTCCCTACCGCTGCCGGGTCCGCCGGGTCCCCCGGAACCCCCTGCCGCCGTCCCGCGATCGCGGGACACCAGGGCTCCCTCGGGGAGCCCTGGACGTGCGTGCAGGGGGCGCTGACACCCGATGATGCGTGACCGCGCATCGGTGACGCGCGGCACGCCGAGGGAGTGGGGCTAGCAAGCCGGGGCATCCCCCGGCTTGCGGAACTAGCCCTGCTAGGATAAAGTGTGTCGGTAGTGTACACTGGCGACACACTTTATTCGAGCTCGGCTAGTCCCACGAATTCGGGTATACCCGGGTGTATTGAGGTTTGTGACTGTTTTCTGCCCGAGTGCATTGAGGTATTTTCCAGGCAGGGATTGAAGCATTTTATTCCCGCTGGCTGCAATACTGCACAGTATATATATATATATACTGCATTACAATTCATAAATTTATGCCATCTGGTAGACACGCGAAGTATTGCAGCCTATTAAATCCTAATCATTATCATTTAACAGATCAGCCGCCCGTCAGCCAGGCATGAACCCAGGCTGGGAAGGCAAACGCAACAGGGCTTGTCAGAGGTGAGGAGCGGCGCATTCCAGGTATCTGCCAGGTACATACTGGGTATTTGCTTGAATAAAGTGTGTCGGTGCAGTATATGCTAAAATAAATTTTCGGTCCACACATCTAATGATTCTACAAGAATATGGATCATAAACATCTGATTATATGACTCTGTTCCCGTACTTAGACTAAACAGGGATGCTGTGAAATGTTGAATGGATAAGTTCACAGACAAGGCTCAATTAGTGAACTTCTATATATTTACATAACCATACACACAAATGGCTGCATGTTCTAATTTACATCTTCTGGGTCCGTTTACAGAGTCATATATATATATATTCTAAACCTTAACATCCATGATTGTCTTTTCTTTTAAATATTTCTTTTAAATACATTGATTATCTTTGTTTTTAACATTTTTCCAATATATACTTCATTTGTATTGAAGATCGTGTGCACTACTCATTGCTTAAGTGTTAATAAAGTTATTTTAAAGTTTTTTTCAATGTTCGTTTGAAATAATAATAAAGTTGTTGTTGATGTTCATAGACGCGCTGACGTCACCGCTCTACCCTACGCGACGGGCGCCACTCGTGGCGCGCCCTATACAACGGCGCGCTGCTCGTGACGCAGCCAAGCGACGGGTTAGGGGTGAAGAAAGGCGGGAAAATGAACCTTTATAAGGTAAGAGATTTAATCAGAGCGTTATCACCTTGAGAAAGAGCGGAAGCTCGAAACGCGTTGGTGGGGGCCCTGGGGCTCATCCTTATTGTCATGCTCTGATCCAATAAACCTTATTTTTATTGGGAACACACTCTCCAGCAATTTTTTCCGGTAGTGCTCCATCTCTCCCTGCTGAACCTGTTTAAAGAAAAGAACACACATTAGTTTACAATTACACTAAAAATACACTTACTGGGATGGGGCAAACGAAAAATCTTGTTCCCAAATTGAAATCTTTAGAAATAAAGTCTTAAGGCACAATTTCCCAAGAGCGGGAGTTGTGCGCAAATTGAGCCGGAAACAGTCTTTGGTCAGTGGTGCCTCTCGCAACTGCTGTTACTCCGCCGGAGCGGCTTCTTTTGTTCTGCCACTGTGGTATTGGATCTGGAAACCTTAGTTCTTACAAACTCTTAAATCATGTTATGATGTTACATGAATCTTGATACTTGGTGAATCTGGTTCCCGTGGGCTGCAGGGTTCTTATACACTAAACAGTCCTATACTTAACGCGTGCAGCCAATTTACTCCGTGGGAATAATATTCCCCACCTATCCCGGAGTTGCCAATACTTTGCAAAACCTGGCAGAGAGCTTCTTAGTTTGCTGAGGGCATGTGCGAACCTCGCACTCTGAACTTTAATCTCCTCAGCAGCAATATACACACAGTCTCCACCTGGCAATGGCTACCCGGCACTAAGCCTGTATCTCGGGAATTAGGGAGTCCCCGGACCTTAAATCAAGGCGTTTCAGCTCCAGAGACCTTCTGCTACATTACTGTAATGTTTAAAATTAAATATCTAGTAAGCACCAATAGACAACCCACTCCATGCCCCCATATACTGTAAAACCAATATTTATTTATTTTACACACAGGATTAATACCGCAGGCTGACGGGGGTCTGCAGGTGGTCCCCATGGGTGTCCAGAGCTCCCACAGTGCACCACAGGGGTTACCCACAGGTGTCTGGAGGCCTCTAGGTGGTCCCCATGGGCCCCAACTGGGTCCACAAGTGGTCCCCACGGGTGTCTGGGGGACCCCGGGTTATCCCCACGGGTGTCTGGGGGCCCTGGGGTTGTTCCCACAGGTGTATAGGGGCCCTCAGGTGGTCCCTGTGGGTGACTTGGGCCCCCACAGATGTTGAGACCCAGTTCTTCCCCACAGGTGTCCACCGTGAGTCTTCAGGTGGTCCTTGTGGGCGTCCGGGGGTCCTCGGGTTGTCCCCATAAGTCCCCGCTGGCCTGCGGTACCAATTCTGTATTTAAAAATAAAACATGGCCTTCATAACAATAAATACATCACCCCCACCAAACACATACAGTACAATAATAGGCAAAATAACTATTATCCAGATATGGATAATAGATTATTTGCCCATTATTAAACACAACATTAGCCATGAAGCATAAATAAAGTAAATAAAAACCATTCTATTTACGCCTGGCAATGTGAAGGGTATCCTCGTCAGCTTACTGCAGGTCTATGTCCTCCGATTTTAGCAAGAATACATAGCAAAATTAATTATATTGTCCCCTAGCCCCTTAATCAACTTAGTGGTTAATAACTGCTATAGTAATTAAGGGGTTAACCCACCCTGCCCAGCTACCCACCAAGGAAGTCTAACCACCCACCCCGGACCCACTATACCCACCCTGTACCCATTGATTGTTAAAGTAGTATATCATACCCATATAATATGGGCATGATAAGATACTGTACTATAGCAGTCAATGGTCACTCTAATACAAAAGTCTGACTATCCAAAATACAGACTAATAAAACCTACAGTATACAACAAGAACCTAAACCCCCAAACTGTAAAATTAAAAGCAATAGGCAATCAATAAATTGCATTAATAAAACCACTAGCCTACCAATCAATTAAATAAATCACACCACTAGACAATCAATTAAAGAATTCACACCCCTAACCAAACAATACATTCCATATATAAAAGCAGTAACCAACACATTAATTAATACATCCACTAGGCAACACATACATTTAACCATTAGCCAACAAATTATATCATTAAATAAAAACGCTTAATCTGTTAAAAAAAAAAATACAAATCAAAATAAGCCATGAAAATTAAACACAATTTCATCAAAACAATAAACATACATAGAAAATATAACAGTCAACAGATGAAATGCATTTGCCAAAAAATTCATTGGCTATTACTGTATTCATCTGTACATAAACAGATACAAATGAATACATTAGCAGTCAATGGGCATTGAAAAACATAAAAATAGAAAAATCCAATCCAAAAACCTGTAAAAATAAAAGTACATACAGTACATTCAATATTGATATTACCTTTAGAAGCGTTGGCCCTCCGAATCCCGGGGAATCAGAAAGCTCTCGTCCGGTGACATCACAAAACACAATCCGCCATCCACGATGAAGATCCAGACCAGGAAACAAAATTTGTCTTTCTTTAATGTGGTATCACCTTCTTCTTTCTTCATCTGTGACCATTTCTTTCTTTATCTTCTTTATCTTCTTACTTTTTCTTCATCTGTCAATCCAACCAATGTTAAATCCACGATGTTGACTCGCCGACTTCTTGTGCTCAAATGAGCTGTCACAGCCTTAAATACACTGGCGACACACTTTATTCGAGCTCGGCTAGTCCCACGAATTCGGGTATACCCGGGTGTATTGAGGTTTGTGACTGTTTTCTGCCCGAGTGCATTGGGTTATTTTCCAGGCAGGGATTGAAGCATTTTATTCCAGCTGGCTGCAATACTGCACAGTATATATATATATACTGCATTACAATTCATGAATTTATGCCATCTGGTAGATACGCGAAGCATTGCAGCCTATTAAATCCTAATCATTATCATTTAACAGATCAGCCGCCCGTCAGCCAGGCATGAACCCAGGCTGGGAAGGCAAATGCAACGGGGCTTGTCAGAGGTGAGGAGCGGCGCATTCCAGGTATCTGCCAGGTACATACTGGGTATTTGCTCGAATAAAGTGTGTCGGTGCAGTATGGCTTGTGACATCACATTTGATTGGCAAATGGTTCTCACGTCTGTGATTGGCTGTGAGAATCATGTGCCTTTTTTATTTTATTTTAATTCCGTCATTTAAAGGGAATGAAGCCAACCAATCAGAATGGCTGTGCTTCATTTCCCTTTAAGATTACATCATTAAATCTAAAATGTCTGCCCTCATGTGATACTTCCTCCTATCAGATTCTGGGAACTATATCATATAAACTATATACACTGGCGACACACTTTATTCGAGCTTGGCTAGTCCCACGAATTCGGGTATACCCGGGTGTATTGAGGTTTGTGACTGTTTTCTGCCCGAGTACATTGAGTTATTTTCCAAGCAGGGATTGAAGCATTTTATTCCCGCTGGCTGCAATACTGCACAGTATATATATATATACTGCATTACAATTCATGAATTTATGCCATCTGGTAGACACGCGAAGCATTGCAGCCTATTAAATCCTAATCATTATCATTTAACAGATCAGCCGCCCATCAGCCAGGCATGAACCCAGGCTGGGAAGGCAAATGCAACGGGGCTTGTCAGAGGTGAGGAGTGGCGCATTCCAGGTATCTGCCAGGTACATACCGGGTATTTGCTCGAATAAAGTGTGTCGGTGCAGTACTATAAATTGTTGCTATAAGCATAAAACATTTTCTCTTAAGATTACTAAGATGTTCAATGATCTGGGTTTTTATACTGTAGGTCTTGTGATCTTGCCTACATACTGCAATTTACATGGACACTTTAACAAATAAATTACATGGTCGGATCTACAGTACATATAATCAATGTGCCCACTGAACAGGTGTCACCGGTTATGTTTGAACTAAAATTCGACTTGTCAGGTGCCCTGAATTGGCATGCTCGGCATGCTGTGCTACAAAGGAAGCCTTTTCTTTGTTGTAACCAACCGTTATTGAACGTTTTTTTTTTTATTCTCAAAGCACTAGGTGCCAGTTTGTCTTTACGGTTGCTTGCCTTTTTGAAGATTACAGTTGGTCTTTCTGGTATATTTGTTCCTAATATCCCAGTGCCTACTGATGATTTTTCTTATTTTTGCGGCCTCTATATTGTAATTTGTCAAAAAGACAAAGTCAAACTTTCCCTTACCTTTTTTCTTTTTGTCTCTTTGTTTTAATATGTCCTTCCTATCTAAAGCGTCTGATTTCCACAAAACATCTGCAATGGTCTCCTTTTTATAATCCTTCTATATTGATAATGTTGTCTTGTGCTAGGAATTGATCCCTATCAGAGCAGTTCCTTTTAATCCTTTGAAACTGCCCTGATGGGACATTATCCAGCTCCTAGGTTGGTGACAACTGGACCTAAGTATATAATTATTTTTATCGACTGTTTTAAAAAACATTTTCGTTTTAATCAGATTGTTTTCTATATACACATTTAGGTCCAGAAAATCTATTTGGGATCCTACTTTGTTGATATGTAAATGTTAAATTTGATGTAGTATTCATGGCATGATTGAACATCTCGAGTTCTTCCTCTCCAGATAATGAATGTGTTGTCTATATATCGACGCCACAGGACCAAGTCCGCACCGAGCTCATCTCCTGACCAAATATGTTGGTATTCCTGGCAGTGAGCAATACAAACCACTTGTTGCTGCTACAGTTTCTCTCATTAGTATTTAAAGTGGCAGTAACATAATACCAAGGTACAAAAGTGGCAGTATCATAATACCAAGGTACTATCCGATACAATATGAACCTTAGGCCCTTGCCACAGCTGGTCAGCTTCTCTGCCTCATTTGAATATACATATTGATTACTAGTGGCTGTTATCACTGTGGTATTACTAACATTATCATCCACTGAGGCAAATCAAGACAACAGGCTCACGATCGCTAATCTAACTGACAAACAAATGTATGATGCCTACCCCATTTATATCCCGGAGATACTTGGTAAAGTGGGATAATACTAATGCTATTTCTAGAAAACCATTTGCACATATAGTGAGATACTTATTTACTGGTAGCCCCTCACCTAGGCGCCATAGCCTGAACTAACAGGTATTCAGCTATCTCTACATGTTATTGGGATGCTAATTTGTTATGTTGTGTCCCTATTTTTTTTATACAGTACATTAGTCCATAGGACCCCATTAAAGTGTTTTAATAATATTCACAATCTAACAGGCTGTTCAATACTTATTTGAAACTACTACTAAATCATGGTTACCCACATAACCACAAAAAGATCCATATACAGATATTCTTTACACCTTGGCCCACAGCCTGAGTTCCATCATCTACCAGTGAGTGCATTTAATTGGTGGCTTTATCACCACAGCCTACTCTCCCCCTTAGGAGTAACCCAATGGCTCTGGTTACCATTTTCTCTGTTCTAAGTAATGGAACCCCTAGTGCACCCACCTATTTACCTTTTTAGCTGAGCGAGTGTGTCCCCCTTGAATACAGTATGATTTAAAGTGCAGTTTGTATTAAGTGTGGAGGTAGAACCAGAAGGTGCAGGAACAAGGAATGGGTGAAACAAGGTATATTGAAGTACAGGAGAGCAAATCTAGAAGATAGAAAGCCCACACCAACCTCATGGTGTAGTATAATTAAATTACAAAAAATATATAGGTAAATTAATAAAATACACTCAAACAAATGTGAAGATTCAAGTTTATCTCAGGAGAAAGGGGAAGTTTATATACTCCAAATATGCATAGGATGATCTAAAATGTTCTTTAAGCTTGCAACCAGTGCCTGCTCTCTCCTGCAGATGTCAAACAGCACCTCTGATCTTCTGGGTGTGGCTGTAACGACATCACTTCCAATGTTTGGGCTCGGACTCAAGTGTCCACTCTGCCTGGCTCTTTAGCTCAAATCCTATGTGTTTTGTTAGTCCTTTGCTAACTTCCTCAGGGATTATTTCTAGGGTCCATCACCACAGTGACCTTTTTATACCGAAAGTGTAACTCCATGTTGGAAAGTGTTTTATATTTCTTATAAAAAACTTTATACATATACAGCTGCGGCCGCCTTTATCCTAGTGCGGCCGTAGCGGCGCAACTCTGATTTCCGCGGGCAGATGCAGTATTTTTTTTTTTCGGAATATGTTTCGGTATTTTAGCACTTGTAATATTAGCATTTTATTAGCGCTGTCTGCAATACTGCAATACCGTCTAAAAACTCAGGGGGCGTTCGCGAGCTGTTGTCTTCAAAGTCTAATACTTTAGCAGTTCAACCTACAGTGCGTCAGCACACAGTCTGCGTGTGTGCGCGCAGTAATTGTAAATTTGCATAGTTATACATGCATGTGCAGTGCTGTACAGTATGTCTCATTTGAACATTGTTGAAACGCATAGGCGTGTACTAAAACAGTATCACATTTCGGCATATACAGCGCTCTCCCCTCGATCGGCCCTGCACACACACAGGCTAATTTACTGCACTGCAGTATTTCAACTTCTTATCTTATCTACAGTACAGTACACCTCTCCCACACAATTCCTTTGAATGTGTGTCTTTCTGGTTTCAATCACATTCCTGCTTGCTAGCTGATGATTACTGCGCATGCGTCTATAACTTCACCACTGCTTGCTTGCGAAGTTCAAGAGTGAGTGACCAAAAAAATAATATATTTTCTTTTCTCGTCATTTTTTATTTTTATTTTCTCTACAAGCCTGCCTAAACCATCTTGATATTACGATTTTCAATCTGTGCTGTATCTTTTGACTGCGACACTGTGCGTTTGACTGCACATGGTAGATTTGTGTGCTTTTTATGTATTTGGGGGTGTGGGAATCAAATTATTATGATGACCTGTCTGTTGAAAACATGTCATGTCTTTGAATACAGTACAGCTAATCCTTCATGCAGCTGTACCCTGTACCCCCTCCCCCATGCACATACACACAAGGCTCATTCAAGGATTTGAACCTCTTATCGACACCTTTCCAGAACCATTCCGTTTCTAAAGCTTGTCATTGTGATTTTAATCGTCCCTAGCCGAGCATCACCTCTCTGCGCCTGCGTGTATTCCTCTTTGGGATGGGAGCTACATAGCTGATGATTACTGCGCATGCGTCTATAACTTCACCACTGCTTGCTTGCGAAGTTCAAGAGTGAGTGACCAAAAAAAAAATATATATTTTTTTTCTCGTCATTTTTTATTTTTATTTTTTCCACAAGCCTGCCTAAACCATCTTGATATTACGATATTCAATCTGTGCTGTAGCTATTGACTGTGACACTGTGCATTTGACTGCACATGGTTGGTTTGTGTGCTTTTTATGTATTTGGGGGTGTGGGGATCAAATTATTACTATGACCTGTCTGTTGAAAATATGTCATGCCTTTGAACTACAAAAAAAAGAAAAAGAAGATGGTGTGTAGATAGCGCTATAGTGATTGTGTATGATGACCCCTTAGTGTATGATGACCCACTTATAGAAGTGGTTCTCTAAAATTAGGGTAGGCTGCCTGGTAAACATTGATTAGTACAAATCAAAATTACAATGGAGACAAAAAAAAGAAACCGGCGCCTTACAAGTCCAAAAGAGTGAATGTCCTGTATATTCAATTCGAAATAGGGAAAATGTCCAATGAGAAGTCCCTTTGATTCTTTGACCAGATACAGATTTGTCTGTGTTGTTGCGTAATATGAAAGAAAACAAAGAGAAAATATAGTGCAACACTGTCAGCAATTGGTGATGGCTGACACTGACTAGGAATATCACAAGAGAAGCTGCACACCACAATAAACAAATAAGATACTTGCTGAGACAGGTGTTCCTGGTTCAGGAATATCTGCCTAGAACATCCAGCATTGGAGAAAGTAGAAAGATCCAGGGCAACTTTGGATTTCTTTAGAAAAATTTATTCAGCACAAAAACACAATGTTTCATCCCTCCTAGGGGACTTTATCAAGTGACTGGCTTGCAGAGACTACAAAAATGTCCAGTATAAATAGCCTTAAACACCCAGGTGAAAACACTTAAAACACCACCAATTACCCCCCAGTAGTCACATGATTGTCAGCATCTTGATCCTCCATGCGGTGTGTGCTCCGGTCCGGTCGCGCTGACGTCATCAGTTGGTTCCTACTCGTTGATGTCATCAACAGGTCCCTCTGCGTGATGCGATCCGGCTTCCGGCATAAGGTCTTGTTGACGTGCTCCCTCTGCTCCTCCTCTGGATGTTGTCCCTCCGTCGTCCCGTAGTCTCGCGATATTTCAGGGTTTTGGTGATGTCATCAGTGACAGGTATAGATCTTCTCTATCTCCTTAGCTGGTGATGCCGTTTCTTCGCACATGCGCAGTGCATCCGCATTTCTGTTAGGCTTTAATACCAGGGGGAAGAGAGCTTAATCTAGCTCGTGGATAAAACATCAGATCTGGGTGGAATAATGAAGAGAGGAGAGAGTTTATTCAATGTGAAAACATGAATAAAGTGCCATTATACCCTAAAATAAAAGATTTAAAATATGGATCATTTCTTTCATGATTTTTGGTCGTTCAAGAACAGCAGCAGCAGCAAGAGTGAGTATACATATATGTATATATATCGGACTGCATTGGCATGATATAGTGAGGCATTTTAAAGTGAGCTATTAAGTGAGAATATATAGTTAGACTATAGTTAATATACTTACTTTCTTCATGCAAGACCAATAACCTCAGCTGATATGACATGGATCTAATTGCATTCTCTTCACAGGTATGTCCCTGATGTGCAAGTCCTGTTTTAAAAGATTTACCCAGCGGCCTTTAGCATTGAAAAGTTGGTATGTTTGAATATCAAAAGGTGGTTTTATTTTTTTCCCCTCTTAACTCTGTGCTGTTAATTGACCAACTGGAACAAGCTGATTTATTGGGGAGGGGGAGGGTCCTGTGACTGCTTTAGCTGTATAAAACCAATACCCCCTCTGCATTAACAGGGACTGCATTGGCATGATATAGTGAGGCATCTTAAAGTGAGCTTTTAAGTGAGAATATATAGTTAGACTATAGTTTGACTAGAGGTGACTGGGGACTGCATCCTTCTGCAAACTATTCTACACAAGGCAACAAACGGTGAGCTATTCTGACCACACTATGATCCCTGCTGTTTAGTCTGCGCACACACACACTTGTCTCAAAACATCTCCATGCAGCATTACCTACCTCTGACATAATGATAAAAGAAATCCTAGAATTGCTCCATGCAGATAAAAGAAATCCTAGAATTGCTCCATGCAGATAAAAGAAATCCTAGAATTGCTCCACACACACACACTTGTCTCAAAACATCTCCATGCAGCATTACCTACCTCTGGCATAATGAACCTGCTCTTTACCTCCACTTTGTTCTTTCTCATGGCCTCATTGAAATGTTATTCTCTCTATCCACTACAAATGCCTCCCTCCTGGCCCACGCCCAATATCACCATACACCCTGGATTACTCAAAAGCCTTGCACCATCTACTGAAAGTTGGTGGAGAACCCTGAAAACCAGCACACCAACCACTGCACACTAAAATAGCAAACATCATAAAGTAACAACTTGCAAACAACTACTCAAATTTCTACTCATACTATTACCCTCTTTAGCAGGTGATATTGAACCTAACCCAGGTCCTCCCACATTTATCATCACTTGCTCTGTTGAGCATGTCTTTTAGATTTTGACCTCTCTGATACGCAAATCATGGGAGCTCACTGCATAAAGGGCCTATTAGGGCATCAGCTTGAAGAACCCTCCAATGTTTACAAATACTGTTTTTAATTTGTTTACTAGCTGTAGTAAACTTGCTGACTATATTGATCCTTTCTGTTCCTGTATCATGTTTCACCGCTTGAACCTCCTTGCTTAGTGCTTTGTCAATATCAGATGGTTTGTGCCCTCGTGAGACAAACCTCTGTTTGATATCTGTTAAGGTCTCTCTAAAATTTTCAGGCCACTAACAATCTTAGTAGCCCTTATTTTCTGAGAGAACAGCAACATTGCCTTAAGAGGTTCTGGATGGAAGCTTGATGCGTGAAGTGTTGCATTACGATCTGTAGGTTTTCGATAGAGGTCTGTATTAAGACTGTGCCCATCATAAGTGATGAGTACATCTAAAAATGATATCTGGGTGGGACTCCAGTTGTTGGTGAACCGAACTGGGGTCGGGAGCCTATCTAAGTATGTAAAAAAATCTATGAGCTGTTCATCCGTTTCATCCCAGATAAGAAACAGATCATCTATGTAACGACAGTAAAAAATCATTTTGTCAGAGTAAACGGTGTTATAAATGTATTTAGCCTCAAAATCAGCCATGTATAGATTTGCACTGACTAGGAACATATAACATAGACTGACACATTAATACAAAAAAGAAAAATGCACAAATGCGCACCAGGGATGAAATTAGTATTATTTATTATTAAAAAATATACATAGACAGCTGAGAGGATCCAACCCCTCCTCAGCTAAATGGGTTAAACTGCCCAGATACATAAACCATACATATGGACTCTAAAATAGAATACCCTGAACAGTGAAACACACACAATAAAAATCAACATTCAATGTTATAAATAATACACAAACAAAGAAGGTAGCAACAGCCCAAGGTAATTTAAGTAGAAACCGCCATAGAGGACTATAATACCGCTGACAGGGGGAAACGAACACTCACACTGGGGCAGAGGTGGGGGTCCACGGATGACCGCACAGGATCCGGATCGCGGCACCGCAGAAGGTGAAAAAAACCACCACTTGTGCCTCAGGCAGGCTTCGTCTCAGCCTCTCAGCAAACACGCGCAGGATGACCTGTCGTGACCTCCATGCCTTTCGCACCACGTGCTTCGTCAGGAGGTCACGTACAGCGTCATCCGCGCGTATTTATAGAAGGCAGGGAATCAGTAAGGACGGCCCCCTTCAGACGCCAAACCAAGCATCCTTTAAATGCCAACATTATGCTCAGAATGATGCAACCTCTTTCCTATGCAGTGTTACATGTTGCTGCATTCTCGGGCTAAAGGTTGCAAGTAATAAATAATAAATGAAACCTATAACATGATGCTTCACATAGACATAACACAGCATAAGACCATCACATAGCATAAAAAAGCAAATACTAATTCATATGTTACATACTAATTGCACATCATAAATTGATTAATCTTTTATAATAGATATACAAAGCCAGTAAATGGCTTATAAAGATATATACATAATGCCTTAAAGAAAAACATATAATCTTAGTACAAATACCATGAAATAGAAAAGAGAGACTAATATAGTACCAATTAAAAAAGGAAATTGATCTAAATATTTGTTATCTTAAAAATGGAGTTAATTCAATGAGTTCATTAAAACCAATGGGATGTCTAGTTTGCATTTCATAGATCCAATACTGTTCACGTTTTAATAAATGGTTCTCTCTATTTCCCTGTCTACTGTTCATTTGTATGTGTTCAAGCCCCTTAAATGTAATGCAATCAGGGTCATTATTGTGTATCTCATTAAAGTGTTTTAATAGCGGAGTAAGTGGCATGCCTTTAGCCAAAGTTTTTGATATATTTTTTACATTCCTCAGATGTTCTAGCATGCGCATCTTTAATGGTCGTTTTGTCTTGCCAATGTACTGTAAATTACAGTTACACTGCAAGACATAAACCACATGCGTGGTCTGACAGTTAATAAAAGTTTTGGTATTGTAAATCCGTTTAGTGGCACAGGACATGGCTGTTTTTCCTTTACAGATATGTTAAAACGCCTTGCACTTCCCGCATTTGTATATGCCCTTAATGCCCAAGCGATCTTTAATGTCACCAGATACAGCAGTTTTTCTGATGATTTGGCTTGGGGCCAACATATTTTTTAAATTCGGTGCACGTTTGAACACTATACCTGGTTGTGATTTTAACTGAGGGCCCAATACAGGGTCCATTTTCAGTATTCCCCAGTGTTTTTTCAAGATTTTTCTGATCCCATAATGCATATCACTGAACTGGGTTATAAAAGCAGGGATTTTTGTATTTTTACTTTTATCCCTCTTATTCTTATTATATTTCATCAGTGATTTTCTTGGTATTTTTTCCAGTTTCTTTATTGAGGAATCTATCAATTCCTCTTTATAGTTCTTATCAAGAAATCTTTTTTTGAGGAACTGAGATTGTTTATCAAATTCCTCAACTTTAGAATCTTTTCTCTTCAATCTCAGAAACTGGTTAAAGGGAATGTTTTGGACCCATCTTTTATCATGACAACTAAAAGGGTCAAGATAGGAGTTGACGTTTGTTACTTTGAAATATGTTTTAGTCTGAACAGTATTGGATTCAATATATATCTCCAAATCAAGGAAATTTATACTAACTGTACTATTTTCACCACTAAATTTTAAGTTACATTCGTTTGCATTTAGCTGATTAACAAACTCAAGATAAGATTCCTCAGTTCCCTCCCACACAATGATAATATCATCGATATATCTCCTCCACAGCCTAAGCTGTGGAGGAGGATATCGAAACACCACAAGCGACTCCCACAGTCCCATATACAAATTGGCGAACGATGGGGCAAATGTTGTCCCCATCGCCGTCCCCAGGCTGAATTACCGAATTTCACCACTTTATTTTTGTCTAGCTTAGATAATAGAAACAATAGAAGTGCTCTAGTGGGTCAAATGTTTTGTGATAATGTCAATTTAGAAGACAACTCCACTGATTTACCATCACTTGTACTTGCCCTTACCAAATTGTTAGAACCAGAAACTAAGGCATTTTGGGAGCTTGTATCCTTTGAGGAATATATTAAACACAAAAGGATCCCTAGAGGCCTTAGATTGCTAATTAAACCCACATATGGCAATGAAAATCCAGCTTTCCTAGCCATTTGGGAAGAAATTCTTGAGATTAGTTCCACAAACCTCATTAAACTCCTTATGGGAGAGAGGAAAAAGGAACTACAAGAATTGTCTGTCAAAATTGACAAGGTTAAGATGGATATTATCAGTTTGCCAACACTAGATGGGCTGCCGAAACTGGTGGAAGATATGGTGGGGAAACTGAAAAAACATGAGAAAGGCATTATGATGAGGAAAAACAAGAAATTTCGAAGAGATAAAATTGATTATTTGGAGAACAGGCAAAAAGATTGGAAAGATAAAACAGTAAAAAGTGCTAATAAAGAAACAACTTTATATGATCAGACTCCACAAAAGTCAGTAAGCACAGATCCATCTAAAAAAGAACTTACAAGTAAAGATCAAAAGTTAAGTTTATCTGGTGCCATTCCCAAAATTCAAAAATCCCTAAAAAAAACCTCAGAAGAATGAAAAAGCTCACAAAGTGAATAAAAATTCTAACAGACCACAATATGAAAATAAGAAAGATCACTCTAAAGAAAGGCCTCATCATCAATATAAACATAGAGCGAGAAGCCATAGTGATAACTGGTCAACAGTGGGCAAAAATGGAAAGCAAAATGATATCAAACATAAATACAAACATCAAAGGAGAGAACAATATGTTCCCAAGGAAGATAAACGTATAGAATTTGATATACCGGTTTCCAATAAATTCTCAAAGTTGAGAGGTCAAGGTAGCGAAAGTGAAAATAATGATGATAATAATGACTGTTTTTTTCAGAAAACATCCAAAAACAAGCTCAAAAGACCGAGCTGGGATTTAGACAACCCTCCCTCAAACCCTCTGACAAAAGTGAACCACAAAAGGGGATATTCAGACGAGGTAAGAGAGGAGGGAGAAAGTCCACCCACGAAGAGGGGATCCCTGAGTCATTAACACTAACTACCAGTGGGATATTCAATTTATCTTCCCTCACCATAGACCAACATCTTTTTCAGGTGCTAAAGAAAGGTTTCACCTTTGCCCCTACAAGGGATGTGAATGAGTTTGACCTATATATAGACCTCCAGAAATATTTAAGGAAAATGACTCCACAGCGTCATTTTAGCAGTTCAAACAACATATCAGTCAGTACCCAATCAAACGAGCTTAAAGAGCACAATATTGAAGAGATGGCATTAATTGAGGATCTTGAAGCTCTATTAAGAGAAAGTGGCCCAGATTTTGTCAACTTTGGTAGTTACCTACACTCAGGATTTAAGCCAAATTCAGTTTTCTACCCATATACCTCTAGAGGACACAATATTGAATTGTTTGGAAAATTGGTTGAGAGAGACTTTAAAGAAATGTGTAAGAAAAAATCCTCTGAACACCATTCTAATCTCACCTGGGAGGAAAATAAAAGTATAAATAATTTGAAAGCTAACCCAGATATTGTTTTGAGGTCAGCTGACAAAGGGGGTGGAATAGTCCTCTTAGACAAAGAGGACTATTTCAAAGAGGCCTATCGCATTTTGCGAGATCAAACTACCTATGTCCCCCTAAAAAAAGATCCTACAGGGGAATATTTGGGCCTTATTAAAAGGCATCTGATTGGGGCCCTTGAAATTGGGATTTTGTCTAAGGCAGAATATGAATATATGTATATTGAGACCCCCACGGTTCCCATTTTTTATTACATCCCCAAGATTCACAAGTCCCTCACTTCCCCACCTGGACGCCCGATTATTTCAGGGATTAACTCTATCACTTCGAATGTATGCACATATATTGATTTTTACTTACAACCACTTGTCACATCACTTCCATCTCACCTTAAAGACACCACTATGGTTTTACAGGTTTTGGAAAATTTTGTTTGGAATGAGAGTTGTAGATTAGCCACTTTAGATGTGCAAGCCTTATACACTAGTATTCCCCATCAAAAAGGAATAGATGCTATTAGGCACTTTTTGATGACCCCACAAACACTACCCATGACACAAATTGAATTTATTCTCACATCAATTAATTTCATTTTGGGTCACAATTATTTTATGTTTGATTCCCTTTATTTTTTACAAATCCTGGGGACGGCGATGGGGACAACATTTGCCCCATCGTTCGCCAATTTGTATATGGGACTGTGGGAGTCGCTTGTGGTGTTTCGATGTCCTCCTCCACAGCTTAGGCTGTGGAGGAGATATATCGATGATATTATCATTGTGTGGGAGGGAACTGAGGAATCTTATCTTGAGTTTGTTAATCAGCTAAATGCAAACGAATGTAACTTAAAATTTAGTGGTGAAAATAGTACAGTTAGTATAAATTTCCTTGATTTGGAGATATATATTGAATCCAATACTGTTCAGACTAAAACATATTTCAAAGTAACAAACGTCAACTCCTATCTTGACCCTTTTAGTTGTCATGATAAAAGATGGGTCCAAAACATTCCCTTTAACCAGTTTCTGAGATTGAAGAGAAAAGATTCTAAAGTTGAGGAATTTGATAAACAATCTCAGTTCCTCAAAAAAAGATTTCTTAATAAGAACTATAATGAGGAATTGATAGATTCCTCAATAAAGAAACTGGAAAAAATACCAAGAAAATCACTGATGAAATATAATAAGAATAAGAGGGATAAAAGTAAAAATACAAAAATCCCTGCTTTTATAACCCAGTTCAGTGATATGCATTATGGGATCAGAAAAATCTTGAAAAAACACTGGGGAATACTGAAAATGGACCCTGTATTGGGCCCTCAGTTAAAATCACAACCAGGTACTGCACCGACACACTTTATTCGAGCAAATACCCAGTATGTACCTGGCAGATACCTGGAATGCGCCGCTCCTCACCTCTGACAAGCCCCGTTGCATTTGCCTTCCCAGCCTGGGTTCATGCCTGGCTGATGGGCGGCTGATCTGTTAAATGATAATGATTAGGATTTAATAGGCTGCAATGCTTCGCGTGTCTACCAGATGGCATAAATTCATGAATTGTAATGCAGTATATATATATGTACTGTGCAGTATTGCAGCCAGCGGGAATAAAATGCTTCAATCCCTGCCGGAAAATAACTCAATGCACTTGGGCAGAAAACAGTCACAATCCTCAATACACCCGGGTATACCCGAATTCGTGGGACTAGCCGAGCTCGAATAAAGTGTGTCGCCAGTGTATAGTGTTCAAACGTGCACCGAATTTAAAAAATATGTTGGCCCCAAGCCAAATCATCAGAAAAACTGTTGTATCTGGTGACATTAAAGATCGCTTGGGCATTAAGGGCACATACAAATGCGGGAAGTGCAAGGCGTGTAAACATATCTGTAAAGGAAAAACAGCCACGTCTTGTGCCACTAAACGGATTTACAATGCCAAAACTTTTATTAACTGTCAGACCACGCATGTGGTTTATGTCTTGCAGTGTAACTGTAATTTACAGTACATTGGCAAGACAAAACGACCATTAAAGATGCGCATGCTAGAACATCTGAGGAATGTAAAAAATATACCAACAACTTTGGCTAAAGGCATGCCACTTACTCCGCTATTAAAACACTTTAATGAGATACACAATAATGACCCTGATTGCATTACATTTAAGGGGCTTGAACACATACAAATGAACAGTAGACAGGGAAATAGAGAGAACCATTTATTAAAACGTGAACAGTATTGGATCTATGAAATGCAAACTAGACATCCTATTGGTTTTTATGAACTCATTGAATTAACTCCATTTTTAAGATAACAAATATTTAGATCAATTTTCTTTTTTAATTGGTACTATATTAGTCTCTCTTTTCTATTTCATGGTATTTGTATTAAGATTATATGTTTTTCTTTAAGGCATTATGTATATATCTTTATAAGCCATTTACTGGCTTTGTATATCTATTATAAAAGATTAATTAATTTATGATGTGCAATTAGTATGTAACATATGAATTGGTATTTGCTTTTTTTATTCTTTTTATGCTATGTGATGGTCTTATGCTGTGTTATGTCTATGTGAAGCATCATGTTATAGGTTTCATTTATTATTTATTAATTGCAACCTTTAGCCCGAGAATGCAGCAACATGTAACACTGCATAGGAAAGAGGTTGCATCATTCTGAGCATAATGTTGGCATTTAAAGGGTGCTTGGTCTGGCGTCTGAAGGGGGCCGTCCTTACTGATTCCCTGCCTTCTATAAATATGCGCGGATGACGCTGTACGTGACCTCCTGACGAAGCACGTGGTGCGAAACGCGTAGAGGTCACGACAGGTCATCCTGCGCGTGTTTGCTGAGAGGCTGAGACGGAGCCTGCCTGAGGCACAAGTGCGTTTTTTTTCACCTTCTGTGGTGCCGCGATCCGGATCCTGTGCGGTCATCCGTGGACCCCCACCTCTGCCCCAGTGTGAGTGTTCATTTCCCCCTGTCAGCGGTATTATAGTCCTCTATGGCGGTTTCTACTTAAATTACCTTGGGCTGTTGCTACCTTCTTTGTTTGTGTATTATTTATAACATTGAATGTTGATTTTTATTGTGTGTGTTTCACTGTTCAGGGTATTCTATTTTTAGAGTCCATACTGCTGCGGCCAAGTTTATTCGAGCATTTGCACGTTCTTGGCCGCAGCAGTAGCCTGGCGCGCGCCCGAGAGTGACGGGCGCGCGCCGAAGCAGCGGAAGAGCGCCCTCCGATCGGGGCGCTCTCCCTACCGCTGCCGGGTCCGCCGGGTCCCCCAGAACCCCCTGCCGCTGTCCCGCGATCGCGGGACACCAGGGCTCCCTCGGGGAGCCCCTGGACGCGCGTGCGTCCGAGGGGCGGCCACTAGCAAGCCGGGAAATCTCCCGGCTTGCGGATCTGGCCGCAGTGTGATAAAGTGTGTCGGTAGTGTATGTATGGTTTATGTATCTGGGCAGTTTAACCCATTTAGCTGAGGAGGGTTTGGATCCTCTCAGCTGTCTATGTGTATTTTTTAATAATAAATAATACTAATTTCATCCCTGGTGCTCATTTGTGCATTTTTTGTTTTCTGTTTCTCAGGGTGTCCTCCCCCCTTTTTAGGGGGGATCACCTTTGAAGTGGGAGCATCTGGGGAGACGCTCCATGCACGTGCAGCAAAGGGATTTTACAATTTCTACATCTGCAGCACGAGCCCTGAATATCCTTCTCTCTGACACACTAATACAGTGACACACAACAAACAAACTAACTTAAAACAAACAGTGACAAGGCTGTAAACAAAAATAAAATAAAGAGCTTATTTAATACAAAAGATGAAACAATAAAATTGTAAATGTGCAATAGACAAGATGATTGCTGGTCTGGTCGGTTAAAACCGGGACCCTACTCACAAGATGAATAATGTAGTCAGGCAATGGATAACGGACGTCAGAGAGTACACGATCCTCCTCCGGTCACACTGGAGCTTACACCAACGTGCTCCTGCATTTCTCCGCGTTCCTCGGGCGGTTATTCCATCACTGGCAGGCGGGCCTTGGGGAGGAAAGAACTTCCTGCTTCCTTTCTATGTCTGACGCGCTGATCTCGTCGGATTGGTCAATTACAAGCTCTGAAGATTTCCCTACGCGTTTCGTGCGAATGCGCACACTTCTTCAGGGGAATGAGTGATAGTGGAGGATGATGGTATATATTATGCTGCTAAGGTTTTGATTGGCTTATTAGAAGATACCTCCCATCTTTGCAGTAAATTCCTCAATAGATTACTAATTAATCGATCAATTCCACCAGCATGAAAACAGCCACATATAACAATGAACATTAAACAATAAACATAAAATTCAAATAAAATAACAGTTTTTAAAAACAGTTTATAAAATTGTGTGTATCAGATGTGCTAATAATAAATGGATGGTTGTAGAAATCTCTATCTTTGTCTTTGAACTACAGTACAGCTAATCCTTCATGCAGCTGTACTCTGTACCCCCCTCCCCCACGCACACACACACAAGGCTCTCTCAAGGATTTTAACCACTTATCGACACCTCTCCAGAACCATATATAACCTCTGTTTATAAAGCTTTTCATTGTGCTTTTAATCGTCCCTAGCCGAGCATCACCTCTCTGCGCCTGCATGTAATCCTCAAAACCATTCATTAATTTTCCTATTAGACAGTGAATAAAGAACGCTAGATGGTGCTCTACTAAACCCAAACAGTGATGTGCAAAAATATAACAATGTAAAATAAATAAACCAAATGTTTAAACAACAGTGAACAGTGAGTGAAAACAATAATAAATAAAAAAGGCAAAAAACAACTTATTACTCGAACCTGTAGAAAGACTGTTTCAGAAGTCTTGAAGAGGAACTGTTGATGGAATTCCAGGGGAGCGTCGCCGAGTGCCCAAAAAAGAAAAAAGTGGATAGTGTAATACTGTCAAACAGTGTGATATAAATATATATGAAGAGCTGCCAAATTCCTACTTACAAACACAGTAGGAAAAGGAGCATAAGTGCCAGTCTGGAATTATTGTGTATCCCGGTCTGGAGGTATGGTATATAGGTCAGCAATCTCAAAGAGAAGAGAGACCAACCATAGTGCATATAAAAAATAACAGGTTTATCAATTGAAAAAATGGCAAATGGAGGCTTACGGCAGTCAGAGAATAACAGGCATTGGAACAGCTAGGTCTTTACTGCGTCGCAGCTTTCCTCGCTCGGTACACAGTTCCGGTGACCGTGACGTCGAGATCCGTATGTGACTTATCCGGCAGTGGTTACAGCGTGTACCGAGCGAGGAAAGCTGCGACACAGTAAAGACCTAGCTGTTCCAATGCCTGTTATTCTCTGACTGCCGTAAGCCTCCATTTGTCATTTTTTCGATTGATAAACCTATTATTTTTTATCTGCACTATGGTTGGTCTCTCTTCTCTTTGAGATTGCTGACCTATATACCATACCTCCAGACCGGGATACACAATAATTCCAGACTGGCACTTATGCTCCTTTTCCTACTGTGTTTGTAAGTAGGAATTTGGCAGCTCTTCATATATATTTATATCACAATGTTTGACAGTATTACACTATCCACTTTTTTCTTTTTTGGGCACTCTGCGACGCTCCCCTGGAATTCCATCAACATTAATTTTCCTATTGTTGGCTTTGAGTCACCTCTCTGTAATCCTCTTTGGGAAGGGAGCTAGCTGATGATTAGTGTGCATGACTCACCCATCCACCCCCACAACCTTTTGAGGCTTTGTTTACAGTAACGCTTGTGATAATCCCTTCTCGAATTTGATATGTAAATCTGATTTGCACAGCACTGTGAAATTGAGAGTTAATAAAAACATAATCTGATTCATGTTTTTGATGCAGTAAGTTACCACTTTTTGTCATTCTTTCTTTTTCTTTTGTGTAGGGGGGGGGGTTGTCAATGATTATGATTATCATGAATGTAAAGAAATATTTCTTTTATTTTATCAGGAACAAAAAATACAAATATACAAATAATCATGAATAATACAAAATGCAGTCTTTATTCAGTTCTTCTGTCAGTTGAAAATTGAGGGCCGGTGGATAATCATGAATAATGCACATTGATAATAATAATTAATAATATATAATATATAATAATATATATAATAATATAAATGTTTCCGTCTTTATCTTCTTCCTCATTCTGTGTAGTTCATTGAGAGAGGGGAGGTTTTGTGTAAATCATGACTGCAGTTTAGATACACTTAACTGTACACACAGTTCACAAACTTTACACATGATACCCCCCTTCTCCCCCAGTACTTTTTTTCTGAAAAGACAAGAAAATAAAAATTAGTGCAGTTATGTGCATACTGTATTATGGCATTGTGTACTGTATAGCTACTCCATATTGGACTCCAGTATGCAGTTAGTACTGTCAAACTAGTCTATACTGGAACTACTGTAACTACTGTTAAATACTTTGCAACCAGATGGCTAGTGCTTCTCTCTCAGGAAAGAAAAAAAATGTGCAGTTAGGTGCATATTATGGCTTTGTGTACTGTTTAGCTACTCCATATTGGACTACAGTATGCAGTTAGAACTGTCAAACTAGTCTATACTGGAACTACTGTATACTGTGACTACTGTTAAACACTTTGTAACCAGATGGCTAGCGCTGCTCTCTCAGGAAAGAAAACATCTGTGCCATACTTACCTTTATCATACAGTACTGTATTTGGTGTGCCTGTACTTACCTTACTACAGTACAGTACTATACCATACTACCTTCCTGATGCTTGCCCATTCCACTCGATCACAATGGGCAACACAGTCGCAATATGGTCAATATATTTATTGCACCGTTCTACGGTGAGTACATCGTTCCAAAAACTCATTATGCCTTGCGCCAACTCATCCTTTTTGGAGGGTTTCACGACTTTTTGGATATGGTCCTTCAGCTGATGCCAGACCATTTCGATCGGATTGAATTCTGGCGATCTGTCATTGGAGGGGAAAAAAAGGACAATTAGTTAAAGAGATACAGTTCACAGTAAAAACAGTGGGAAAAAATGAGACACGGTTACCGAACTTACTCCGCTGGCGTCTTCACCCAGTTGATACCGCGCTCAAGAATATGCGCTGTTGACGTGGTGTGCTTCGGATTGTTGTCCTGGTAGAAACGGTGACCATCTGGGTACTCACGTGTGATGTATTCCACAATCTCAGGCACAATTTGCTCTTGGAAAAAAGCTTTATTCATGATTCCTATAACAAGAAAAGAAAAGTGCTCAAAAAACTGCACACTAGTACAGTACAGTGCATAAGGCAAAAGTGTGTGACTTATTTTACCTTCAAAGATGACGATGCATCCTGGTCCACGCCTAGAGATGGCACCCCACACATGCATCTTCACTGGTGTTTTGGACACGGCTTCATAGATATGCAAACTTTTTCGTGGAATGCAAAGGTGGCAAATCTCTCCAGCGATACAGTAGACTCGTCAGTGAAGATACAATCCTGGAAAGTTTCTCCACTGTCGATCCATGCCTGGGCCTGGACCACTCTCTTGATCTTGTTAACGTCCCTTATCATAGGGTACGCTCTGTAATGACAAGGAATAATTTTATAGGTACAGTACAGTTTCTTAAACAACACTTTAACCTCCTGTACTGTCCAGTACTAACCTCACACGTCCATATTTCCATCCAATTCTGCGTCTCATCTTCTTTATGCTGGTCTCGGATACAGTGAGATTGTGATTTTGCTGCAGAGTGTATTTGACCCTTAAGGCACTCTTCTCATCATTCTCTTCACTTATTTTGTTGACCAGAAGAGTTGTCTCCCTACAGTGTACAGAAAAACAACAATCCGGTAAGTTACAGTGCAGTAGGCCACAAGTACAGCACATCATTTACAGTAAACAATTATAGATGCAGCAATATAAACAATAATAGATATACTGTATTATATACTGTAGTTATATAAATATACTGAAATAACTATAAAATTAGATAGATCTACAGTACAGTATACTATATAGTTCTATTAATATGCAGCAATATAAACAATAATAGATATACTGTATTATATACTGTAGTTATATAAATATACTGAAATAACTATAAAATTAGATAGATCTATACTATATAGTTCTAT
The DNA here is from genome assembly GCF_040206685.1 of Ascaphus truei. Taxonomy (NCBI): domain Eukaryota; kingdom Metazoa; phylum Chordata; class Amphibia; order Anura; family Ascaphidae; genus Ascaphus; species Ascaphus truei. The sequence goes on from NC_134483.1 coordinate 259,291,746, forward strand.
TAATATGCAGCAATATAAACAATAATAGATATACTGTATTATATACTGTAGTTATATAAATATACTGAAATAACTATAAAATTAGATAGATCTATACTATATAGTTCTATTAATATGCAGCAATATAAACAATAATAGATATACTGTATTATATAGTTATATAAATATACTTATGCGTTAGTTAAAGTTGGTGTCCTCGTGCGTTGTTTGGTTTTTCCGTGTGCATGATAGCACACGGTGGTTGATGGCACAACGAGGCCAGAAGTAGCTAACCAGCGTTGGAAATCTGCAATTCGTTGTCCGCTCGTGTACATCTCCTTAATTCTCATGCTGAGATCCTTTGAAATCTTTTTAACAGGCATTGCTGCGATTAGAAAGAAATACAAGCACAAGAATGTATATTCGATGTTTAGTCGATGTGTATTCAATGTGCAGTGAATCCACAAAATGGGTGGTGTATTTATACGTTAATGACACACATTAGAGTACGCCCACTTTTAACACCTGTACCTCGTCGCCATGCGTAAAAGGTTACACACTTTGCATAGCTCACCACTCGATGATCTGTATCTGTACTTGCCCTTGTCCAGATACTGCATTGTGCCATCTGCTTCCATGGATCAACCCCGATTCTACGGATGCAGGATGCCACTTGCCTCTGCCGTGCCTATCACACAGAAAAAGCGAAAGGCGGCAACCGTTTCCAAGCCAAGGCCAAAGTGACAGGCTAAGGATTATAAAGAAAACCTTCTGCCAACCCCAAAGGCTAAGGGTTTTAATACACGTAAGCCTTATTATGTCAACAAGAAATTCGGTGATGTACACTCAAGGCAAAACAAATGGCAGCAAACCCATCAAACCCGCAGGCCACTTCCTCGATTACGCTTCGACGACTCTGCCGCTGCTCTCCCGGAAATCCACGGGTCACTTTCTCCATCCTTCTTCGATGACGCTACCGCTTCTCTCCAGGGAACCCCCATCTCATCCTCCATAGCACCCATCCACCCAGATGTCCACAGCACACCATGCACAAGAACCAGCTCGTTAGACCGCATGCTGAATGGGTTAAGTGTCGATATCCCCAGGAACTATACTATGCTGGTAAAGATAGATCTTCTTTTAGAGACCATGCTAAATATGGATCAACGGATGTAGAAGATGAATCAACGGATGGAGAAGATGGATCGATGGATGGAGAAGATAGAGACTGACATAGCGGGGATACATAATTTGCTCGGTGTTCATGCCCCTGTATCCCTGACGCCGGAGCAGGAGGGTGCATGGATCTGATGAATGGGACCTTCGACCGCCTTCCAACACCAAGCGCGCCCCCTCCACCAGAAGAATTTGTATACATGTATGCCGTTGAGGAGGAGGATAACATGACAACCCCGTCAAGACCACGCCAGGAGACAACACGGCGACCAAGACAGGAGGAAAGCTTCCTCCCAGACAACCTACCCTTGCCCACCACCACAAGCACACCCGCTCCCTGAATCCAACCTACATACGCTTGCATCGATACGGTGCCCGACATCATCCTGCGCGAGCTGCCACCGGCACTCAGAGAGAAGTATAGGGTGATGAGTGCTGGTTTACCCCAGAAGTATGGCATGTTAATTTTTAAGCACCACGTGTCGTACTTGGTGTACTGCGGATGGGACAAAAATTTAAACTACGAAGGAAATCGCGAAAAAAGGCGCTTCCTGAAAATTTAAGAAGGACTATTGTGGAGGAATTGCGGCGCTATTTTTCAATTTCAGATCCTTTAATGAAAATCGTTCGAGACTCCATTAATGGCATTTTGCGTCATACAAGGCATCGGCCCTGGAAGGACAATCTGGTGGGAATCGAATTTGCTTGACTTTTCAACTGTTGTTTATTTTTTGACTTGTTGTGTGTTTTAACTTGTATTAATAAAAAATGTTTTTACTTACACAAGACCTGCACAATTCCAGTCCTCGAGGTCCGCAAACAGGCCCGGTTTTCAGGGTGAAAACGGGCCTGTTTGCGGCCCTAGAGGACTGGAGTTGTGCAGGCCTGACTGACTGTACTGTACACCATCCCACTGTGAATATTTTGACTTTCTGTACTTTAATAAAGGAGATGTTGCGTGTTTTAACTTGTATTAATAAAGAAATGTTTTTACTTACACACGACCTTCACAATTCCAGTCCTCGAGGGCCGCTAACGGGCCCGGTTTTCAGGATAAAACCGGGCCTGTTTGTGGCCCTCGAGGACTGGAGTTGTGCAGGCCTAACTGACTGTTCTGTACACCATCCTACTGTAAATGTTTTGACTTTCTGTACATAAATGTTTTCACTAGCAGTAAACCATACACCTGTTAATCTTTTGAATTGCTATGCACTTTAAATGTTTTTAAATTGTATTTGTAAATAAATGTTTTTATACTTACTCCACCAATAAAAAAAATATGTTGATTTGTTTGAAATTGTTCCATTGTCTCCTTTAATACTGTAACAAAATACAGTGTTTCCAGAACATACAGTACTGTCCAGGCATACTGTACAGTACTGTACTGTATACTGTAGGCATGCTCAGTTATGTACATCACAAGAGTATTAAAAGAATACATGCTGTACGGTATAGAATACACACAAGTACTGGAATACAAGTAGAATAAATGCATACTTTTTATTTTTCGGGTTTATTATACACTATATATAAAAAAGTATTGTATACGGTTTGAAAACAACAGCATACTGTTTCAGGTTTTCTATGAAGCTCTCAGTTACAGTATTCTATCCTAATCAATAACAACGGCCACTAAACTGTAGACTCCGGTACGTGGTTTTTTAAATCCGATTCAGCAATGTGCAGGCATTGTTACACAAAGTGATATTATCCATCGAAATCCCTCCATTTGCCGTTTTCCGCATGAGATGACAAAGTTTTCTTTTCTGAGGAAAAACAAAAGTACAAGTTTTACTGTAATGGTCAGTCAAACCCCTAAAGAAGTTCCCACAGTCAGTCCCACCAATAATTTTCTCGGGGGGCATCTCCTGTTCACATGCGCATGCGCCTACTGTCGATGTGATGACACGCATATGCATTTCAAGAAGGTTCCAATGCGCATGAGCCTAGCTTTCCACCAATTTTTCAGCATCTACTGTAGAAGCTGCTCAGTCAATGATATTGCTTACAGGAGATATAGCTTACAGGAGAATCGCTTGACTGTGCATTAAATTGATATTTCAAAAACAGAATAAAATACGGCAACATTACTCACCATAGACTTTGCCAATCAGCTGGTGCCGAGCCACTGCCAGTCCCGTATTCTTGATTATACACGTAGTTGACAGGTGACAGCGGGACTACTACACCTGTAGTCAGCTGATGAGGCTGAAAATCACTTAGGTACATGCAAGCTTGCTGGAATCTGTACGTGAAATCCGGCTCAGACTGCAGGTATCCGGGCGGGGACAGACAGCAAGGGTTGCCGGTCACCAGGTTTTCCCTGACGGTCGGACAGTTATTGGAAGCCGGTGCTGGCACTTGCACATTGCTTGCCTGCGACTGACGTTTCTTAGTTGGTTTTAACATGACCTTTTGCCCTTTGAAGTCTCCATGATCATAGATACGGGAAAAATCCGGTGATACACACCAATACCCTCCAATAACACCGGGATCAATACGAAAAAAACACGGATCGATACATAACTTTTTCCTTATTGCACGCTTCCACACATGAGCATCTGGTGAAAATTTGTAAAAGTCATAGTTTTCGATAAAATACTGATAAATTTGACCAACTGTTGCCATCTTATCATCTGTTGCATTAATCGCGGCCCATATTAAATAAGCGTACGTTCTGTCGGGTTTTTGGAACACGGACTGCGGTAGTGCACTCATGTCGGGACTCTCAGGACAATAAAACACAATGGGGCCTATGCAGAGAGCAGCGCTATTTCAAAACTCGCCATTTTTTGGAGAAAATCGCGCAGAAAACAGCAGAAAATGGCGAGTTACGAAAAACGCGCCAATTTTTTTTTCTATTTCTAAAACTCGCCTCGCGGCTGGCGAGAACCTCCATCTCGCCAGTTTTAAAAATATCCTTATGCAGAGAGGCGCGAACAGCCGCTAGATGCCGTTCGCGCCTCTCTGCATAAGGATATTTTTAAATAAAATGGCGCGATTGTCTCCTTTTTGCCTCGCCAGAAAAAGTTGGCAAGAAGCTGCCGCTCGCGGCCATAGCAAAGGGAAAAAAAAGGCGCGAATTTTTTTTAACACATTTCTGCAGCGCGCATCTCGCCAATTTAAACTCGCCACACGCATTCATGTTAAACATAGCAGAATTCGCACATTTCTGCATATGGAGAATAAAACTCTCCAAAAAAGCTACTTTATATTAAACTCGCCAATTTTAAAATTCGCTGCTCTCTGCATAGGCCCCATAGTGCATGTATTTTTGAATATGAAAAGATTAATTGATACATTATTGTAACTTCTTTAGTTCCAAGGCCAATTTACAATGGAGGAAAAGGGAGACCAAAAAGAGCACCAGCACAAACGGAGCAGGAAGGACCCAAAACAAAAAATGATTAAAAGGGCACTTTAATGTGACAAAAGACCCATCCAAAGCGTTTCGAATGTCACAGCGTTCTTTTTGAAGGATAAAACACAATGTAATAACATCCATTATATACCCTCTTACCTGTGGGCCATTTCGCGCCAAAAAACGGAACCTGATGACGTCATGACGCTACGCGCGTCATCGCGCATGCGCAGAGTGACTCAGTGCCGATCTAAGGGCAAAGCAAGTCTCACAGGCAGTGTGGCCATCTTGGTTAAGGGCAAGTCATAGAAAATCACTGCCCCACTAATACAATACATCCCTACCACGCATACATGCAGTGCTACTCACTGAGCATGCGCATTGCGACGAGGCAAACATCAACAATGCTGAAATACAAATGTTAAGAAATATAGAAGACAGAAAAAGAAAAAACACTCCATAATGAGGAAAATTGAGAAAAACATATTAATTTACAACTTATACTGACACATAAGGGAAAAATAAGAGATATAGAAAACATATAAACACAATTTGACAAATAATTTAAAACAACCAAATAACTTAAAAAATATATGTTAAAACATAAATACTGCATAACACATATTGTATATCTAAATCCTAGGAATCAGGGAAATATAACAAATATCATATATAAAGAACACTGTATAAGGTATTATCAACACAATACATCAAATAACCAAGTTTATCATAAACTTTGTTAAACTTTATGAGATTTAAAGGGCTAATTTGATCAATCCTTATTCGTTGAACGAGATTGATCTAAAGTGCAATCGATTCTTAAAAAATTGTCAAATATTACAAGAAATGGGTTAACTGCCAGTCAATATTCAGACCCATAGGGAAGCGTGTTTGGAGAATGAAAATCCAATATGCCTCCCTACGGTTCAGAAGGTTGACATGATCACCTCCTCTAGATTTACAATTAACTGATTCAATTCCCAGGAAGGAAAAATTACTTGTTCCTCCCTGACCACATTCCATGAAATGTTTGGAAACAGGATGATTGGTATCTTTCAATCTTATGAGCCTCAAGTGCTCTAACATCCTGACCTTAAGGGCTCTAGTCGTTCTACCCACATATCTCTTGCCTCAACCACATGTTATGAGATAAACAACAAATTGACTTTTACAATTTATAAAACTGTTGATCTTAAATTCCTTATTCTTTACTTTATTCACACCATGTGGCTGCGGCAAGGCATACTGTAGAAAAATTTTTGCCGGCTTCATGTGTTTGCATACACTACAAGAGCCACATTTAAAGGAACCCCTGGTGATAAAAGATTTTGTAGACCCAGAAGTATTAAGTTCACTTGGTGAGACATAAGATCCATTTGTTCTCGCTCTACGGTATACAAAAGTAGGACCAGGTTCAACATATTTTTTAAGGACAGGGTCCATGGATAGGACATTCCAATGTTTTGAAATTATAGAGTTAATCTTTCCACTTTGTTTATTAAACTGTGAAATAAAAAGAGGACATTTATTTTTAGACTTTACCAATCCATGTGTACCCTGTTTATTGACAATTGTCTCATTAGTATTGCCAAGGCGAGAATCCCCAATTGAATGTGCGGGCAACAATGATGCCCTCTCTGTTTGTACTGCATTATTGAAAGCAATTGCTATATGGGATTTAGGGTATCCCCTTTCCAAAAACCTCTTCGTCAGTTCCTCAGACTGAGAAAGAAACCACTAAATGTGGAGCAGTTTCTTCTCAGTCTGAGAAACTGTCCCTTGGGTATGGCTTTTATAATATGAGATGGATGGCAGCTGTCCGCCCTAAGAAATGTATTTCTTGCATTTAACTTCCTATATACATCTGTTTGGATTTTTTTAATCTATATCTACAAATAATTGTAGATCCAGAAATTCAATGTGATGAAAATGAAAATTTAGTGTAAATTTTAAGTTGTAAATATTGTCATTAAGATAGGATACAAAAGTGTGAAGTGTAGTGACATCCCCTTTCCAAATGATAATTAAGTCATCCACAAACCTTTTATAAAAAACAATATTGTGACGAAAAGAATTTGTGCTTGAATATATAAAGAGTGCTTCCCACCACCCCATAAATAAGTTTGCAAAAGAAGGAGCAAAACTTGTGCCCATAGCAGTGCCAATTAATTGCAAATAAAACTTATTGTTAAATGTGAAAAAGTTGTGCGTGAGTAAAAAATGAATAGCGTCCAAAATAAAAGCCGACTGAAAGATTGAAATTTCTGGTATCTCAATAAATTGGCGGACAGCTGCCATCCCATGATCATGTTGTATAACTGAATACAGAGAGGTAACATCAAGTGTTACCCACAAGTAATGATTGCCCCAATTAACATTTTTGATCTGATCAAGAAGATCACCAGAGTCCCGTATAAATGAGGGCAACTTCCTAACAAATGGCTGAAGAAAACCATTCACATATCTTGACAGACCATCTCCCAAAGATCCAATGCTAGAGACAATTGGATGACCTGGAGGGTCGACCAATGTCTTGTGGATCTTTGGGAGATGGTGGAAGATAGGGATAATGGGATGTGATGGTATAATGTATTTAACCTCTTCCTTGGATAAAACTTCCATAATAACACCTGCGTCAACCAGTTCAGTAAGGACATCCAAGAAGTGAGGAGTGGGATCGGCGGGTAGTACACGATAGGACCGGCCATCATCCAGTTGGCGCAAAGCCTCCCTGATGTAACCGTCTCTACCCTGCACCACCACCGCACCACCCTTGTCCGCACTCTTAATGACCAAAGCATGATTATTTTTTAAAGATTTTAAAGCTAAACGTTCACTTTGATTCAAATTGTCATGATCTATACGTGAAAGGGAAAGTCCCTGAGCTAGAAGACGGAGGTCCCTAAGAACCAGATTTTCAAAAATAGTTAGAAATTGACCCTTAACATGAGTGGGGTGGAAGATAGAGATCTTTTTTAGGCCCGAGTTCCATTCTGAGAAAGTAGGAATACTAATATCATCAAAAGTCTGTTCAGACAAAAGATCATTCATATCTTGCAAGGTGCAGAAATCATTAAATGTATGTAGAGCAATAGATACCGGAGGAACGGAGTCAGATGAGGGGACATCACTATCGATGGCGAGTGGTGTCCCCCCATCCAAGTCACCATCTCCGGTCGACCCAGAAACATTTGGAATAAAATTATCAAAAAACTTTTTGAAGGATAATTTCCGAACAAACTTATACACATCAATGGTGGTTTCAAACAAATTAAAGTTCATGAAGGTTAAAATTTTAGACCTTTATCTAGTAGTGACAACTCTATAGGGGAGAGAGTGGTTCCTGATATATTAATAACATTTGATACGTCATTCAAAACTTCTTCCTTTTGGAGGCGGACCTGTAACCCCCTCCTCCCTCCCCCTCTTCCCTCTTCTGATTCTCTTGTGTCCTTTTGAAATAAAGGGAAAGATTTTTGTTGTTGTTGCTGTCCCTGATGATTGTCAGTTTGGTAAGATAAAGTATCATGGGACTTGTCTGGACCAGAACCAGACCTAGGTGGCTGGCCCAAAAAGGTACGACCACCCCTCCCCCGCCCTCTGGAGGGAGCTCCATGACCACGATGATCATCATTTTCAAATGTATTGACAAAATATACAGAATGAGAGGTAGAGGCAGTCTCTGCATCTGAAACATCAGATTCGCCACTCTGATAATCCACATTCTTAGACTTTAAAATAGACTTATTGGGAGTAGACCTGAACTGAATAAATGATTTCTCTTTCTTATTCGATCTATCTTGAATGGAATTTATCCTCTGCCAATGGTAAACTTGGTTCTTTTCATAGTCATCCATCTCATATTATAAAAGTCATACCCAAGGACCCAAGGGACAGTTCCTCAGACTGAGAAGAAACTGCTCCACATTTAGTGGTTTCTTTCTCAATCTGAGGAACTGACGAAGAGGTTTTTGGAAAGGGGATACCCTAAATCCCATATAGCAATTGCTTTCAATAATGCAGTACAAACAGAGAGGGCATCATTGTTGCCCGCACATTCAATTGGGGATTCTCGCCTTGGCAATACTAATGAGACAATTGTCAATAAACAGGGTACACATGGATTGGTAAAGTCTAAAAATAAATGTCCTCTTTTTATTTCACAGTTTAATAAACAAAGTGGAAAGATTAACTCTATAATTTCAAAACATTGGAATGTCCTATCCATGGACCCTGTCCTTAAAAAATATGTTGAACCTGGTCCTACTTTTGTATACCGTAGAGCGAGAACAAATGGATCTTATGTCTCACCAAGTGAACTTAATACTTCTGGGTCTACAAAATCTTTTATCACCAGGGGTTCCTTTAAATGTGGCTCTTGTAGTGTATGCAAACACATGAAGCCGGCAAAAAATTTTCTACAGTATGCCTTGCCGCAGCCACATGGTGTGAATAAAGTAAAGAATAAGGAATTTAAGATCAACAGTTTTATAAATTGTAAAAGTCAATTTGTTGTTTATCTCATAACATGTGGTTGTGGCAAGAGATATGTGGGTAGAACGACTAGAGCCCTTAAGGTCAGGATGTTAGAGCACTTGAGGCTCATAAGATTGAAAGACACCAATCATCCTGTTTCCAAACATTTCATGGAATGTGGTCAGGGAGGAACAAGTAATTTTTCCTTCCTGGGAATTGAATCAGTTAATTGTAAATCTAGAGGAGGTGATCATGTCAACCTTCTGAACCGTAGGGAGGCATATTGGATTTTCATTCTCCAAACACGCTTCCCTATGGGTCTGTATATTGACTGGCAGTTAACCCATTTCTTGTAATATTTGACAATTTTTTAAGAATCGATTGCACTTTAGATCAATCTCGTTCAACGAATAAGGATTGATCAAATTAGCCCTTTAAATCTCATAAAGTTTAACAAAGTTTATGATAAACTTGGTTATTTGATGTATTGTGTTGATAATACCTTATACAATGTTGTTTATATATGATATTTGTTATATCTCCCTGGTTCCTAGGATTTAGATATACAATATGTGTTATGCAGTATTTATGTTTTAACATATATTTTTTAAGTTATTTGGTTGTTTTAAATTATTTGTCAAATTGTGTTTATATGTTTTCTATATCTCTTATTTTTCCCTTATGTGTCAGTATAAGTTGTAAATTAATATGTTTTTCTCAATTTTCCTCGTTATGGAGTGTTTTTCTTTTTCTATCTTCTATATTTCTTAACATTTGTAGCATTGAGCATTGTTGATGTTTGCCTCATCGCAATGCGCATGCTCAGTGAGTAGCACTGCATGTATGCGTTGTAGGGATGTATTGTATTAGTGGGGCAGTGATTTTCTATGACTTGCCCTTAACCAAGATGGCCACACTGCCTGTGAGACTTGCTTTGCTCTTAGATCAACACTGAGTCGCTCTGCGCATGCGCGATGACGCGCGTAGCGTCATGACATCATCAGGTTCCGTTTTTTGGCGCGAAACGGCCCACAGGTAAGAGGGTATATAATGGATGTTATTACATTGTGTTTTATCCTTGAAAAAGAACGCTGTGACGTTCGAAACGCGTTGGATGGGTCCGTTGTCACATTAAAGTGCCCTTTTAATCATTTTTTGTTTTGGGTCCTTCCTGCTCCGTTTGTGCTGGTGCGCTTTTTGGTCTCCCTTTTCCTGTATTGCATAAATGTAGCTGCACAGCTTGCCTACCTACTACCTGGATGTGAGTATTGCTTATTTTCAGGGGAATCTGCCGATGAGACTGAGGGTGAGTGGACTTGTACCATCTACCACCTGTCTTCAGGAGGATAGTACCCATACTATTGCACATTAAGTACTATGTTATTTTATTAGTACCCTGGTTTAGTGGTTTGGCTTATTTTTGTTTATTACACCTGCTTTTGAGCGCTTCAGCTATTTTCTACATTGCAATTTACAATGGACCACTGTAGTATTCTTTTAAACACCTGCAAGTCGACACATTACTGAAGCGCATGCGCATTACAATTCATGAATATCTGCCATCTGGCGGATACGTGAAGAATTGCAACCAATTAAATCCGAACCATTATCAATAAACAACCGCGGGTGTGAATGCAACATGAATGCGGTATGAATGCTCCAGGAACGTGGTGAAGTGCGGTGAAGTGTGTGGCATTCGGAAAAAATCCCGAAAAAATTCGGAGATGTTGGAGAATAAACGGGGCCGCGGCTGTATAAGATTGTTGCAGGGTACATGCAACTACACACGCAGGGTCTCTTGACAAGGCTTTTTTATTTAGCCTTAAAACATACAGCACACAAAACAAAATAGCTTTTCTTCAGCATGGCAAACAAAGCAGTTTCTCTTCAGCATGGCAAACAAAGCATTTTCTCTTCAGTATGCAGGACACAACAGTTCATCAACCATGTACTTTGCAAACAGACCTTATATCAGTAATCTCTTCAGTAACTCACTTCTGTCTCCTGTCCAGCTAGGCTGCATGTGTGTACATCCTGGGTTTTTTAACCCACCTTGATTAGGCAGCTGGGATCCAACTAATTGCCATGAGCTTCCCAGCTGAAGTTAACCTCATCACTGTTGCACTGCAGACTAAACATATGTTTGGCAGGCATATAGCTGGTGGCTTTTATTTACCCTGTCACATTCCTCCCCTGTTAGTGTGTGGCTAGGGCTACGCACGGCTGAAGACCGACCATCCACCCATTCTCTAGAAAAGAAGTTAGCATTTGCGTTCTCTTTTCCCGGCCTGTGCTGAATCTCAAATGAGAAGGGTTGGAGGGCCATATACCACCTAGTTAATCTAGCATTGGAATCTTTCATACTATTTAACCACTTCAGTGGAGCATGGTCCGTCACCAGAGTAAAATGGACTCCTGCCAGGTAATGCCTCAAAGCCTCGATTGCCCACTTTACTGCTAGTCACTCCTTCTCAATCACTGAGTAGTTTTTTTCCCTCAGGAACAATTTCCTACTCAGGAAAAGGATAGGGTGTTCAACTCCCTCAAACTGTTGTGACAACACTGCCCCTAGCCCTATCTCTGATGCATCGGTTTGCACTACAAAAGGGCTGTTGAAGTCCGGGATTCTAAGGACGGGACCCTCTGATAGACACATTTTTATGTCCTCCAAGGCTTTCTGACAATCCCTTGACCATGTTGTTTGAGGAGGTACCCGGGCGCTATCTCTGTATGGCTTATCTGATGTGCGGAAGTGTAAAAAGAGTGGTGTGATACTGCCTGTAAGTGGTTTTCAAGTGATGTCCTCTTGTGACTCGGAACCCCAGCAGGATCTATCCAGGACCCTTATAGGCAATGAATACAAAAAGGATGGGGGAGCACAATAGTTGGAAACAGGCAGTGTTGTAGATCTAGTAATTGCTCTTAAGATAAAGCAGTTATATCCTGAGCGAGTGTGGTAGCTCAGGTGGCTAATGTCTAATTGGAAGGATAAACACACATGGGTTTTTATGTGTTAGTGAGAAGGTAAAATAAAAATGTGTAACTTACACGGCCTTGTGTAAGCCCAGTCGCATCAAGGTTTCTTTGGGAATCCCGTGGGCTTCTAATGAGGCTTTTCTCCTTGCAGTGTGGGTTCTTCTTCTTGTTATGTAGGCCGCTTGCTTCGATGGTTCAGAGTGTCGCTCCAGGGGGATTTCCTCTCGTGTAAACAGAAAGGAGGATAAGGTTAACACATATACATATATACGTCAATGAGGGGGAGGATGGCGTGTTTATGGACCACCAAAAAGATATATATATTATAATCTGGCACTCACACGGGCTATTGTGAGTGTACTCTTATCTTGGTATCTTGTTCATTTGGGGGTATTGCCCAATCAGTAACAGGTGATGAAAGGGTGGGGTACAAGGGTATAAATTGTAAATATAACACAATACTCACACGGGCCAGTGTGAGTACACACTTCTAGCGGTATCTTTGCTCTTCTGTTCCTGATGTAGCTAATGGTGAAGATGGGGTTAGCACAGATAAAAGTCACTAAGGTCTGGAGGGTAAAAACTAACTTTAATAAAAACCATGAGAAAATAAAAACAAAAACAGAAACCAAACGCTTCTGTGGGAAGGTAAAAGCAAGGGGGGGACAGTGTGGTGTATAGTCGTAGGGGATCTCGCCTTCCGCGTCCGGATGGGGAGCTGCAACTACACCTCTGTCTCCTCTGTGATATGCTGTAGAGTGTTCCAAATAAAAGAGCAACGCGTTTCGTCCAAGTACTGGACTTCCTCAGGCTCTGTAGATGTGGTCCTGCTATTCCCAGCCTCTTTTATGCCAGGTTTAGCCAATCCTGATCATAGTGTGGTTTCAATTCCGTTTCTCTGATGCGACGGGACGTCGCCATCTTGTGAGCTGTGCGCGCATACCATCTTCTATTTGGTCGCGCATGTGTGGTATTCAAACCTTGTGAATGTCCATATTTGTCTCAATAAAGTTCCGTGTTGTTAAAAAAGAAAGAAAGGAAAGGTGCGCGCGCAGTCCCTTGTATACTGCGCGGTTGTATGTCCTGATAATAGTCTCTAGGTACTCTCATTTATAACCGGATGTCGGAAGGGTTTGAAAAATGCCTAAAAATATCGTGAAAGGTATTGAGTATACCTCTGGTGGCTGCTACTGCACCGACACACTTTATTCGAGCAAATACCCAGTATGTACCTGGCAGATACCTGGAATGCGCCGCTCCTCACCTCTGACAAGCCCCGTTGCGTTTGCCTTCCCAGCCTGGGTTCATGCCTGGCTGATGGGCGGCTGATCTGTTAAATGATAATGATTAGGATTTAATAGGCTGCAATGCTTCGCGTGTCTACCAGATGGCATAAATTCATGAATTGTAATGCAGTATATATATATATACTGTGCAGTATTGCAGCCAGCGGGAATAAAATGCTTCACTCCTTGCTGGAAAATAACCCAATGCACTCGGGCAGAAAACAGTCACAAACCTCAATACACCCGGGTATACCCGTATTCGTGGGACTAGCCGAGCTCGAATAAAGTGTGTCGCCAGTGTACATGAGGTGTAATGATTATACTGTGCCATAATTCTCTCGGTGTGTAGCCAAATAAAATTGTCTATATGAGCTAAATTATGTGTCTGTTCTTGTGTACTTATAGTGTTATAGAGTGATAAAACATGTGATATATATTCTAAAGTGTGTTACTCTAAAAAATAATAGATATAATCTAATCTTGTGTTATTGGAGGATTCAAATATTGAAGTACTAAAAATTAAGGTTAGTTTATATATATTCTAATGTGGGTTACTTCCAAGAGTAGTAGATGTAATCTAATCTTGTGTTGATAAAAAAGTGTTTAAATATTTAAAGTGCAAAGTGATTGAGGTTAATTTAATTAAATTAGATTACATTACCTGTTTTAAATTAATTGAGGTAGTGTATAAATAATACATATTCTAATGTGAATCGCTACAAAGAGTAATAGATATAATCTAATCTTATTTTAATAAAAAAGGTTTTTGAATATTTAAGGTGCAGAGTGATTGAGGTTCCTTTAATGAGATTAGGTTAAATTACCTATTATAAATTAGTGGTGGTAATGGCAATAGGGGTAATAGTAGGATGAAATTCAAGTGATAGTAGTGAACAACATACTGAATTAATGTCCTATGTGGGTGAGTATGACATGTGGATTGACATGCACTAAGTGTATACTAACCGAGTTAAAATCACACTGCTGAGGGAGGCAGGTGGAGTTGATAATGCATGAAGTAAAAATAAAAAAGAAACAAAAATAAAAAATAAAAAATAAATGTATAAAATACAGTATCTAAAAAATCTCTGCATGTAAGCAAATGGACTAGAAAAAAGTCTCTGTGCCGGATAAATGGGTGCAAAATTATAAGTTAAAAATGGTATACCATAAGATAAAATGAGGGTCTGTGGTCTTAAAAGACGGTCGTGAAAAATGCAGTCCAATCCTAAGTGGCGGAGAAAATTTCAAGGCCTTGGGCGGATGTATCTGTGGTTGGAGGAGAGGAAGCAGGTTAGTGATTGCCTTGGACTAAGCATAAATGATGTCCATGGATGGAATATGCGGGCCATGGTCTGGGCCTTGGACTAAGCATAAGTGATGTCCATGGATGGAATATGCGGGCCATGGTCTGGGGTATTGAGTGCTCACATAAATGCCCCCAAATCTATGTCTATGTTGAGTCCTCTGGGTGTTAGTGTCTTTAATTTACGGTATATATCCAGAAGGTTTCTCGTTGGCATAGCTTACGCAGCCGATCCCCACCTCTCCAGTTGACGTCAACCCTCTCTATTCCCTTGTATGTCAGAAGATTTGGGTTACCCTCATGGAATACGCTAAAGTGCTTAGAAACACTGTGTGTCATTAGCTGCCTTTTTGAAGTGAAACTTCCTTAGTGGCACCTCATTCGTGATGGGGCAAAAAAGAATTGTGGAGACAGAAATGAAACGGATGTGACGTCAGTGCTGGCAGTTGAGGCCGGGCTGTGTTCTGGCTCAGCCCGACCCCAACACTGACATCACACCCGCTCCACAAATCAGATGCGGCAGCGGTGATAGCCGCCGGCGCCGCTCCTAATCGCCCCCCCCCCCCCGAGCCCCACCCCCCCACACACATCGTGACATATGCGGCGGCAATAGCCGCCGCTCCTAACGGCCGCTGACATGCCGCGCATGCGCAGTTGTGCCGCTGATTCCCCGCCCGTTCCCCGCCCATTGATATGCTGCGCATGCCCGGTAGTCATGGCGATGCTCGAGACGCCATGACTCTCCTCACAGCGACACTGAAGCCCACACTGCTCCCCGGGGCTCTATGCAGGCACTGATCTCCTGCGGCCTCTCCTCCCGGTGCATGCCCCGGCCGAGGCATAGAACTGCTCCTGCTCCGGTAACGGGGGGGGGGGGGGGGAGGAGGGGGGTGATGAGTGCGCTGCGTCCCCCACGTCCCCCACAGCACCATCAGAAGCCTCCGAGTCGGCTCCAGCTGACGATGACGCGCTTCTCCCTCTCCCCCCGCCGACACTGCCTCCATCTCCTCTGTGCCGCAATCTGGTAGGAATGGGGGGCGGGGGGCGGGGGGCGGGGGGGGGGGCGGACTGCTGAAAGGGTCTGGTGCAGGGAAAGGATAAGGGTACTGGGGGGAGGACAAGTGTGCTGGGGGGAGGACAAGTGTGCTGGGGGGAGGATAAGTGTGCTGGGGAGTCAGGAGAGAGGGGGGCAGGACACACACACACATACATACACACTGACACATACACACATACTGACTCACATACACACACACTGACTCACATACACACACACTGACTCACAAACACACACACACACACACATACACACTGACTGACACACACACACACTGACACACACACCCACACACTGACTGACCCCCCCACACACTGACTGACCCCACCCACCCCCCCCCCACACTGACTGACCCACCCACCCCCCCCCCCACACTGACTGACCCACCCACCCCCCCCACACACTGACTGACCCACCCCCCACACACTGACTGACCCACCCATACCCCCCCCACACACTGACTGACTCACCCCCCCCACACACTGACTGACCCACCCCCCCAACACACTGACTGACCCACCCCCCCCACACACACACTGACTGACCCACCCACACCCCCCCCACACACACACTGACTGACCCACCCACACCCCCCCACACACTGACTGACCCACCCACCCCCACACACTGACTGACCCACCCACCCCCCCCCCCACACACTGACTGACTCACCCCCCCCCCCCCCACACACTGACTGACTCACCCACACACCCCCCCACACACACTGACTGACCCACCCACACCCCCCCCACACACACTGACTGACCCACCCACACCCCCCCCCACACTGACTGACCCACCCCCCCCCCCCACACTGACTGACCCACACCCCCCCACTGACTGACTGACCCACCCACACCTCCCCGCACACTGACTGACTGACCCACCCACACCTCCCCGCACACTGACTGACTGACTGACCCACCCACACCTCCCCGCACACTGACTGACCCACCCACACCTCCCCGCACACTGACTGACTGACCCACCCACACCTCCCCGCACACTGACTGACTGACCCACCCACACCTCCCCACACACTGACTGACTGACCCACCCACCCACACCTCCCGCACACTGACTGACCCACCCACCCACACCTCCCCGCACACTGACTGACTGACCCACCCACCCACACCTCCCCGCACACTGTCTGACTGACCCACCCACCCACACCTCCCCGCACACTGTCTGACTGACCCACCCACACCTCCCCGCACACTGACTGACTGACCCACCCACACCTCCCCGCACACTGACTGACCCACCCACACCTCCCCGCACACTGACTGACTGACCCACCCCTCCCCGCACACTGACTGACTCACCCACACACTGACTGACTGACCCACCCCTCCCCGCACACTGACTGACTCACCCACCCCTCCCCGCAGACTGACTGACTCACCCATACCCCCCCGCACACTCTGACCCACCCACACCCCCCCACACACTGACTGACACACACACTGACTTACACATACACACTGACACAAATACACATACACACTGACTGACACACATACACACACTGACTGACACACACACTGACTCACTGACTGACTTACACACACACACACACACACTGACTGACTGACTGACTGACATACACACACACTGACACACATACACACAAGGAATTCACTATTAGTGCAAATAGCGAATACATGGGATGTGTGCCGAGCACACGCATTCTAAGTCAAATTTATTTGCGTTTTGTAACTGAAATTGTATTTTGATTTTTAATTAAAACATCACCAACACAAATACAATTTCTGTGACAAAAGTCAAAGAAGTTTCACTTACTATGCGTGTGCTCAGCACACACAGCTTTTTTTTTAATATTCCCCATGTGTTCCAGTACGCGGACTCGCAAAGATCTCGAAGTGCGGCCCACGTACTGGAGTCCACAGGGGCAGGACAATAAATAAACAATGTGATCTGTGCGGCAGTCTAGATGTTGCTTTATCTTGAAAGTTTCTTTTGTTACGTTTGACGTGAATTCTAGTTTGTTTCCCTTTGCTGCTTGTTTGCATGCTTTGCAATTGAAGCAGCTGTGGAAACCTTTTACTGGAGGTAACCAGGTCTGAATTTTTGGTTCTTCTTTTTTGAAGACGCTGGGTGCTAGTTGGAGTTTGATGCACGGCGCCTTTCTAAATATGACTTTTGGGACATTGGGGATATTGTCTTTAAGGACAGGGTCTTGTAGTACCACATGCCAATGTTTTTTTATTATTTTTTGAATTTTCATGGCATCTGCATTATAAGTGCTAATGAATGGGGTTTGGAATTGTGTGTTGCCCTGTTTTACTTTGGAGATCAGCATGTCGCTACGTGGTAGTGCATTAGTTTTGGCTACTGCTGATTCTATGAGTTCTGAAGGGTAGCCTCTTTCAAGAAATCTGCCTTTCAATATGTCGGCTTGGTCCCTGAAGGTGCTATCATCGGTGCAGTTTCTCCGGACTCTCCGAAACTGACCAAACGGTATGTTATCTAACCACTTTGGGTGGTGGCAGCTGGTCGTCATTAGAAAATTATTAGCATCTGTTGGTTTGAAGAATGTTTTTGTTTTTATTTGTGAATTTTCTATGTATATATTGAGGTCCAGGAAGTTGATATTTACCTTGCTTTGCTCGGATGTAAACTCTAGATTAATGTTGTTTTGGTTGATGTGTGTGATGAAATCCCTCAGTTTTAGTTCATCCCCCTTCCATATAAACAATACGTCGTCTATATAGCGATGCCATGAGACCAGGTTTGCGCTGAAGGGGTTATTGGACCAAATGTTGGCTTCTTCCCAGTCCGCTAGAAAGATATTTGCGTAACTGGGCGCAAACCTGGTCCCCATCGCGGTTCCGCACATCTGGAGGTAGAACAGGCCATTAAACCAAAAAACATTATGCGTTAAGATGAAATTGATGCTATCGATAATGAAGCTACGCTGTTCTTCTGGGATGTTAGTATCCTGACTGATGACATTTTCTACTGCTTTGAGACCGTCTGTATGTTGGATGCATGTGTACAAAGACTTCACGTCGCAAGTGGCTAACGTGAAGTCTTCCTGCCAAATTACATCTTTGAGGAGATTTATAACCTGAGTGGTATCCTTAAGGTATGATCTCCCTCTGATTGCATATTTCTGTAAATAGAAGTCTAAATATTCCGACAGGTTTTGGGTTAAGGACCCGAAGCCCGATATTATGGGTCTACCAGGTGGCTTCTCCATGCACTTGTGTATTTTAGGCAAGACGTAGAATACCGGTAGGATGGGGTTCTCCTGGTGTAAATAGCCCCATTCTTTATCGCTGAGTATTCCTAAGTGTTTTCCTTTTTCCAAGATCCTATCTAGTTCTTGTTTGTGAATATTAGTGGGGTCATTCCTTAATTGTTGGTATGTAGTTACATCTCCCAATATTCTATTGGCCTCTAGTAGGTAATATTCTGTGTCCATCACCACCACACCTCCTCCCTTATCCGCTGGTTTGATGGTGATGGACCTATTGTCTGCCAGTTCCCTTAGAGCTGTTGTTTCTTTTTATTGAGATTATTTCTAGGGTTCTTTTTATCTTGTGACAATTTTTCAAAATCCTCTAAAATCAGTTGGTGGTAAACCTCCAGATAATGTCCCTTACTACCAATGGGATTGAACTTTGACTTTTCCTTTAGTCCGGAATGTACAAAGTTCACTCTCTCGTCCCCTGCTGATATGGGTGTGTTAAGGGTGTCTCTAGTTACTGCATCCCTATTTAGAAAAAATCTTTTCATGGTTAGATTTCTCACGAATTTGTTCGCATCCATGAACATTGTAAAGCCACTTGGTTTTGTTGTGGGTGCAAAGTTAAGGCCCCTAGCTATAACTGCATGTTGTGTATCTGTTAGTCTGGTTTTACTAATATTAAAAACTCCTTTTATCTTTGGTATTTCTTTTGGAGCCCTCCTTCTCCCTCTCTTTCCTCTCTTTCTCTTTTCTGTCCTTTTTTCCTTTCCTCCGTGTCTGATTCCGCTAAAGCTGAGAATTTGTTTTTTAATGGGGGGGGGGGGGGGGGGGGGGGTGTGGTGTTCTTTGCTCTAAAAAAGCCACTGATGCTCCATTTTTTGTTCTTTCCCATACAGGGCTCCTAATGGGCGATCTAATGGGTGATCTACTTGTACGTCTTGCCCTCTCTGGTTCCCTATCTCTATGCCTTGAGTGGTCTCTTCTGTCTCTAAATTGTTCCCTTTCCCCTCTCCATGGGGGTCTTTCCCTTTTATCTTCCCTTTCGTGATGTGGTCTATTATCCCATCCCTGGCGTCTCTCCTGACTGTGATGATCCCTTCGATATTGGTCTCTCCTATCTCTGTGGTCATATCTCCTTTCCCCCTCCCAGAAATATCGTGGCCTTTCATGGTGATAGTGTCTATGGGGAAAATACGTTTCTCTCTCTTGTGCTGGTCTAGATCGTTCTCTCTCCCTTCTATTACTTTCTCTTCTTCTTTCAGGACTTTTTCTTTCTAATTTAGCGAGGGACTTTCTCGCTCGTTCTTGATTTTCTGTGCGGTTAGTGGTTTTAATATCTGTGGAGTTTATTCTAGGTCTCCTCGGTGTGTGCGTACTACCATCTCTACTTTTTTTTTTTTTTTTTTAACTTTGGTTTTATTGAGTTTTTCAATTACAGAATACATATACAACTGATATAACTTTATGCTGATTACAAAGTCTTTTTGTTGTATTTTAACATATATCCAGATCATGCATTGTGGAATAGGGAAACTTAGGGAAATGCGGGGAGGAAGGGGTGGGGGGAGGGAGGGTCAGGGGGGGGGGGGTGAGGTGCGGAGCTCGTTACCCGATGGTCTAAAAGTATCTGGGAATCAGCTAACCAGAGAGATCCCGGTTCCTGATCCTCTGTGGCCGTTCTTGCCTGGTCAGGGGTCTAGGGTATCCCTCACTGGTCTCATCAAGAGTATTCCTGTACTCGTTAGTCTCTCGTGCTCCCCGTTCAACGTCTTTATCAAGGGAAAACGCACCTACTACTATCACAGCAGGATGGTATCTCTTTCCACTCCCGGGATGTCCGTCTGGGCCAGCCAAGGCGTCCAGGTTTTTAGATAAATTTCGCCAGTGTCATTGACCAGACTTGTCAATTTCTCCATCTGGCACACGAACCAAATTCTGTTCCGAATCTTGGGAATTGAAGGATTGTCGGGGAGTTTCCACAGTGCTGCAATCTCGCACCGAGTTGCAGTTGCGAAATAGGTAACCAGTTTATTACTTTCTTTAGTCCACCCCGGAGTCGGCCTATTTAATAGAAACCGCCATGGATCCAGGGGAATTTTAAGGACAAAGATCCTCTCTAGCCAATCTCTAATTTTTCGCCAAAGCGGTCTTATCCTCGGGCAGGACCACAGCATGTGTAACAGATCGGCCGTTACTCCGCACAGTCTAGGGCACAAGGGAGAGTACCCTGGAACGAATTTAGATAATTTCATGGGAGTGTGATACCAGCGCATTAGGACTTTATATGCGTTTTCCCTTAATGTCGTGCAAGAAGAGCTCTTAGCTGAAGCCATAATTATTTTAGCCCAGTTCTCTGCCTCTAGTTCTTCACCTAAATCTTTCTCCCACTGGTCCATGTACCTCAGTTTGCACTCAGTCTTAGCCCCTGAACCGATCACCTCCATGTACAACAGCGATGTGAGTCCCCTGGTATCCGTCTCAACTAGACAGAGCTTTTCAAATCTGGTTAGTGGGGGACGAGGGGAAACATTTATGTAGAATGCTCGGAGTTGGAGGAATCTAAATATCTCCGAGGGGGGGATGTCTGATTCCTCTCGAATTTGCGCAAAGGGTTTAATATCTTTCCTCCCCTCTAAATCTCGAAGCCTATATATACCTAATTGCTTCCAAATTGTAAATTCCTTTCTGTACAGGCCCGGAGCAAAGTCTGGGTTGCCCCATAGCGGGGTCATCAGAGAGCCCTTCGTTGTCAGAGTGCACCTAAATTTATTGGACTCCCAGATAGCCAGTGAGTTAGTCACAGATGCCAGCGGCTGTTTCATCAGCTTCAAGGCTGTTTTGGGTAACCAGATCATGCTTTTCAACTCTATTGGAGAGCAAGCTTCACTTTCCAATGCTACCCATCGTTTCGAATCCGGGTCTGTGTGCCATTGGGAAATTTGGCTTAATTGTGCCGCTTTGTAATAAGATATCAAACAAGGTACCGCCAGGCCCCCCTCCAATGTTGGTTTTTTAAGAATCATGCCCTTTACTCTCGGCTTTTTCCCCTCCCATATGAATTTAGAGATAGCAGACTGAAGTGAGAGTATGTCCGTCAGTCTAAGTGGCACTGGTAGCGTCTGGAACAGATACAGAATGCGTGGGAGGAGATTCATCTTAACGCTATGAATCCGTCCGATCCAGGAGATCCTAAAAGATGCCCATTTTCTGAGCTCTTCCCTTAGATCTCGGATCAGTTTGGGGAAATTTGCTTGATATATATTTTTGTACTCCTTGGGGATGACTACCCCTAGGTACTTCACCCCTTGTTTTGGCCAATTAAAGTTGAAATTGATCTGTATCAATTTTTTAATCTCATTCGGGAGGCTTATATTCAGGGCTTCAGACTTAGATTGGTTGATCTTAAAGCCTGATATGTCGTGGAATTTCCCCAACAAGTTGAATAGGTTCGGTAGGGATGTTAGCAGCCTGGAAATTGTTAACAAGACGTCATCCGCAAAGAGCGCTATCTTGTGTGTCTGAGATCCTACTTCAACTCCTCGGACGTCGGGATTATTTCTTATTTGGGCTGCTAGGGGTTCTATGCACATTGCGAAAAGTAGGGGGGATAATGGGCACCCCTGTCTTGTGCCACTTCTAATTTTGAAAAGTTCCGACGGGAAACCCTGGTGGATTACTTTTGCTGCCGGTCCTTGGTATAGTGACAGGATAGCATTGATCACCCGAGCCCCCAGCCCAAACTCTCCAAGCGTGGCCCTCAGATATGGCCAGTCAATCCTGTCTAAAGCTTTTTCAGCATCCAGACTCAACATCATAACTGGGATCTTATGTGTATTGGCTATATCTATCAGATCAATGATCCGTCGGGTGTTATCTGAAGCTTGACGACCCTTTATGAACCCGACTTGATCTGGATGTATGAGTCTGGGCAAGATGTGACTTAGTCTATTGGCCAGCAATTTAGCGTAGATTTTGATATCCGTGTTAATAAGCGAAATGGGCCTGTAGCTCGAACAATCTAATGGGTCTTTCCCAGGCTTATATATTACTGAGATAGACGCTTGGAGCATCTGTTCCGGGAACTCCGCTCCCTCAAGCACCGCATTGAACATTCTAAGGAGGTGAGGCCCCAGAATCTCAATATACTTTTTATAATAAAGATTAGAGAACCCATCGGGTCCTGGTGCTTTCGAGGGTTTGAGGTTCTGAATAACCTGGGTAAGTTCCTCTATAGTGAAGTCTGCACCTAAAGCTTCCCTCTCCGAACCACTCAATCTTGGTAGGTGTGAGCCCTTCAGGAAATCCTTCATGACTCTTTTGGTCTTACCATTATGTGCCACTTTTTCTCCATTATAGAGATCCTCATAAAAGCTCCTGAATTCCTCCACTATAAGTTTTGGGTTAGCTGTTTTGGCCCCCGATTTTAGCCGAAGCTCCCGAATACTAAAGTTTGGCTGTCTATTCCTCAATTTGTTGGCCAGTAAGGTATCTGGTTTGTTTGACTTATCATAGAATAGCCTCTTGGACCAACTCAACGTGGTGTCTGCCTGGGAAGTCAAGACTAAGTTAAGCTCGATTCTGGTATCTTGTATTTCTTTAAGTATGGCCGGACCCTGATCACGCTTATGCTTGAGAAGTAGATCTCTTAACTTTATTTGTAGGGATTTGATTTTTGCGTTTCTCTCTCTTTTTCGTTTAGCTGCTAGTTTAATAAGGGTCCCTCTCAGGGTTGCTTTGTGTGCTTCCCACAAGACCAAATGGGACTGCACACTGCCTGTGTTAATTTGGAAGAATTGATCTATTTCCTCGCTAATTATCTGATCCGTCCGTGGCACTTTCAATAAAGCCTCAATCAGTTTCCAATTTGCTCCTGGCCTGTCTAGGAATTTTTGAGTGCACCGTAGCTCTATGGGTGCATGATCCGACCATGAAATATCATGGATCCCCGAATGGGTGATCTGCGGAACCAGTCTGCTAGAGATAAGGAAGTAATCGATTCTGCTATAGGAGGTATGGGGATGAGAGAAGAATGTGTAATCCCTTTCTAGTGGGTGCATCTCCCTCCAAATGTCTACAAGATGACTCTCCCTGAGTCCCTTCTGTAAGTCATCTATGTATTTTCTCTTGTTAGGCTTGCAGGGTCCCGACCTGTCCACTCCCGGGTTGATCGCCACATTGAGATCTCCCGCCACGATTATATCTCCTTTAGCAACTGATCTCAATGTATCGAAGAACTTCCGAATGAAGGAGGGGTCCTGCTCACAAGGAGCATAAATCGTAGCTAATGTTATAGGCTGAGCTTGGATTGTGCCAACTATAATTAAAAACCTACCATCTTTGTCTCTCTTAACTACCTCCTCTATAAAGGGGATATTGTTATGCATCAGGATCGCCACTCCTCTTTTTTTTTCCGTCCTTGCTGAGGAGAGATAGAACCGTTTGAAGCTCTTATCCCAATATTTAGGGGCGCTTTTGCTGCAGAAGTGCATCTCCTGAAGAAACACTATGTCAGCCTGCTTGCGTTTGTAATCTGCTATCGCTATTCGGCGTTTGCCTGGGCTGTTTAAACCTTTGGTGTTATGGGAGACCATGATCAAAGACATTGTGCATCAGGGTGGTGTTTACCGCTGCAATTGCTAATTCTTGTGTAGTCCTCCCGGACCCCTGAGCCCAGTGGCTCCCATACGTCTGCTAGGTTCTGAGCTCGCACCTCACAGGGAGGGGATGGAGGGGGAGGGAAGGAAAGGAAAGTAGGGGACAAAACAACTAAGTGGCCGATGCTGATTCTGGTCAACAACGGTCCCTTGGCCCTCGGGCTAATCTCGCGCCCTGGAATGCCCAAAAGGGGCTTCCCTATCCCCAACCATCGCCTGTGGCTGTGTGCCCGAGGGACTTGTCTGTGCATGATGGTAACGCCCATTCCTGCACAGCTCGAGTCACAGGCAGTCGGCCCAGGTGGTCCCGGTCCCGGCATATTTTATTACAATCAACAAAATATATTTTAACTTTTAGGTAACTTGTGTACCTATTCAAAACAATATAGGTATAATACTGAAACTAGTAACAGTGAAATTGATTAAATCTTTGTTATCGTCCCCAGCCAGCTGTGTGCCTTCCCCTGATTTATGGAATGTAAGATTCTGTGTTGCGGCAGAGTTCATTTTGTGCGACCCCTTCTCCCTCGCTTCGTTAGACCGACTCATGGGGGGGACAGTTTCTCAAAGTCCGTGATACCTCATTTAACGTTAACCATTAATCTAATTTGTGTGTAGTCTCTGGTCCCCATTCCTGTCTTCGTTCTGAGGTCTTGCAACCATGTCATACCCAACTCCCTCCACCCCCACCCGCCCCATGCTACCGGACTCTTGTGTGCTGGTTCGGAAATGCCGCTTAGGCTGGACCTGCTGTGCTTTTATTTGCTGGTCGTGGAACAGCTGTGAGTCGTGGTGCGAGCCCTCTTGACGACCACCCCTCATAACAGTGCGGCCCCCCGAACCCTTCTCGACATTCTGGTTGATCTCGGCTGTAGGGATTGGAGAGACATGTTAATGATACTGTGCTACCTCAGGGTGGGAATATACCTCCAAACAAGTCCTCTCATCGGACTTGTCCTATTATTCCTCCTGACCTCTGGGCTGAGTTGACCCCTCTCTGGTTCGCCTTTCCTTAATTAGATAATCCCCTACTTACTTATGCTATGCTTCTGCTTGGGGCCTTCTTATTTCTCTCCCCCGTTCCCTCCTCCCCCCCTTCTCCCTCTCCTCTGCCTAACGCAGCCTCAGCTAACTCCCCCCCTTTTCTCTCCCCCCCCCTAGCCTTTATTCCGCTCTTACCCTCCTCCTCATTCTCACTCCGCTGTTCTCCTCATTCCCCCTCCTCTCCGTTTCTCCCCCCCCCCCTCGGTCTCCCTGCATCCCCTACCCTCTGCCTCCTCTCTTCCCCTTTACCGACTATCCCCCTCTGGAGGCTTAATCCTGCCTCCGACCGCTTCCTCGCTCAGCTGTGTCAGCTCCCCCTCTCCCCTCCCGCTGGTGATAGCAACTTATGGTAGGCTGCTGTTGTTCTTGCGGCTCAGCCTCCATGTTTGTTCCGTCCCCGTCTCCTGCCGGCCTCTGACATCCTGTTCTGCTCTGTGTCCGTCTCCAGATGACGTCACCTCGCTCGGCACCCTGCTCCTCGTCATTCACACGATTCCAGAGGGATCTCACTGCCATTCTGTCTCCCAGGATCTTCTTTAGCGCTATGCCGCGCTCCGCCACCAGGGGTCTCACTCATCACAGATTTCCATAGACTGTGCAAGATGGCCGCTGTTCCATTTCCCGCCACCAAGAGGTCGCTGTCTCGTCCATCTTCCCGCCACCAGAGGGAAACAGATCTCTAGGCCACTCCATCTGCAGTGCTGTGAACCGGGGAAGGCTCCTTTAAATTCTGACTTGGGGACTTTTAACTACGGGGAAACTCTCAATCCTTGCGCTTACTTCCTGCAGGCTCCACACGCTGCCAGTCAGCCTCCGGTGCAGGAGCTTCCTCGTGGCCCCGCTGCTCCCGGCTCATGGATGAAGACGGTAAGCCCAGCTTTTTTAAAAACTCTGCGCCCCCCTCCAAGTGCTTTAAGGTGAAAGCCACCCCATTCCTGATCACCATTAGCCCAAAGGGGAAGAGCCAACGGTAGCAGATCCCGTTGTCATGGAGGGTACTAGTGATGGCTGAGAGGGCTCTCCGTTTTAATAGGGTTTGTGGGGCCAGATCCTGATAGACTTGCAGACTCCTTCAAATTCTAGGGTCTTGGCAGTTCTTGCTATTTGACAAACCCTCTCCTTTATTTTAAAATAGTGGAGACGAATTATTATATCTCTTGGGGGGTCTCCTTGTTGCGGTCTAGACCGCAGAGCCCTATGGCACCTATCAAACTGCAGTTCTGCTTCACTTTTGTCGGGCAGTATATGCTGGAGCCAGTTTGAGGTGAATTCTTCAGGGTCTGACACTGACTCCGGGACCCCTCGAAGGCGGATGTTATTACGCCTGTCCCTGTTTTCAGCGTCCTCCTGTCGGTCTTGCAGGTCGGATATCATTTTGTGCATTTGGGCCATTGATTTGTCATTATTTTGTAGGGAGTTAGAGTGTACGTCCATTTTATTTTCCAGTGTGTTTGTCCGTTCCCCTATACTGTCTACATCTTTTCTGAGCTTCCAAAGCTCCTTCTGGAAGAAGGTCTTCATCTCGGAACAGAAAGCCTTCATGTCTGTCCTCATGACCCAGTCCTGGTCCCCGGTCCCTGCTCTACTTGCCGGTCTGCTCGCAGATCTGTCACTCTCAGAATATGAGCCCGCCATCGGCCCGCTGTCTTCCCCTCCACTTGCGTGGGCTGGATCTCCTTTTTGAAAGTAATCTGTCACCACAGATGTTCTTTTCCGTGTGACTGCTTTTTTGGGCATCCTTGGGGGTTCCGAACGTTAGATCCCTGCTTTTCACTGTTTATTATTGATTTTTATTGTTGTTAATAAGCTATATCAATGCCGGCCGGGACGGAGCCTCTCAATTAGGCATCCATACACCTAGCCGCTGCGCATGCGCCTCCACCATCTCTACTTTTATGGTAAGTTTTATTTATTCCACTTTTGTCCCATTTCTTGTTGTTGGTGTATACTCCCTCTGTGTAGTCATCTTCATCTCTTTTGAATTTTTTATTTTTAGAAATGATTAAGTTCCTTTCTATTGTGTCTATTTCTGTAGATAGTTTTTTATTCCTTTCGTGGAATGTGCTACAGTGTTTTAGAGGTTCCAATTTGGTTCTTATCCCATTTATATCTTCGTCTAATTTCTTAAGAGTAATCTGGTGGTGTTCGATTAGTAATCTGATAAGGTCATTACCGCAGGTGTCTAATATGTTCTCCCACCTTACCGTAAATTCAATTTCCTCTAGATCGAAGGAGGCTTTTTTACTAACTCTTAAGCCTCTTGGTATTCTTTTAGCCTTAATATACTCTTCTAAATAGGCTTTATCTAGTAGTTTTTTAATCTCCTTTTTCAGGACTTTGTCTAGTAAATCGAATTCCTCGTTTATAACTTCTGAGTCATCTCGCTCTTCAGTTATTTTCATAATACTCTCCATATCCTTATCTCTTAACAATCTTTTTTCAAAGACGTTAGGGGTGGTTACTGTGGTTTCCATTTCTGTGGTATCCACTTCTATAAATGTAATTTCTAGATCGGGATCTGTGGTGTTAGAGTCTGATTCAATATTTGAGGGACCAGTTCTTAAAGGGTGAGAAGAGCTACCTACAGGTAGTGTGGATACTGAGTGAGTTGTTTGTGGAGGTACCCGGGCGCTATCTCTGTATGGCTTATCTGATGTGCGGATAGGATAGGGTGTTCAACTCCCTCAAACTGTTGTGACAACACTGCCCCTAGCCCTATCTCTGATACATCTGTTTGCACTACAAAAGGGCTGTTGAAGTCCGGGATTCTAAGGACGGGACCCTCTGATAGACACATTTTTATGTCCTCCAAGGCTCTCTGACAATCCCTTGACCATGCCACTTGTGTAGGGGCACACATTTTTGTGAGGTCCGTTAAAGGGGCTGCCACTTCCGAGTAGTTGGAGATGAACCGCCGGTAGTATCCTGCTAAACCCAGCACAGAGCGTACCTGCGTTTTTGTTTGGGGGGTCGGAACTTCTTTCAGGGCAACTATCTTGTCGGCTAGTGGCCTTACTTTTCCACCTCCCACTGCATACCCTAAGTATTTGGTTTCCGCCTTACCCAAGGCACATTTCTTAGGGTTGGCTGTGAGCCCTGCCTCTCTTAGAGATTTAAGGACCGCTTTCAGCCTATTTAGATGGACCCTCCAGTGTTTACTATAAATGACAATGTCATCTAGGTAGGCTGCAGCATAAGCCCTATTGGGTTTCAGCACCTTATCCATGAGTCTCTGAAATGTGGCTGGGGCTCCATGCAGTCCAAATGGCATTGTCACAAACTGGTATAAACCCATGGGAGTGGCAAAGGCTGTTTTGCATTTGGACTTTTCCTCTAAGGGTATTTGCCAGTACCATTTTGTTAAGTCCAGCATGGATATATATTCCGCTTTACCAAGGGCGTCAATTAACTCGTCCACCCTTGGCATCGGATATGCGTCAAACTTAGATACCGCATTGACCTTTCGGAGGTCCACACAAAATCTTACCTTCCCATCGGGTTTAGGGACCATAACTAGTGGACTACACCACTCACTGCATGATTCCTCAATCACTCCTAAGTGTAACATTTCTTGTACCTCCTCTACCAGGGCCCTACGACTTTCAGGCAACCTATAAGGACGGGAACGTATTTTTACCCCAGGTGCTGTCTCGATCGATGTGAAATTAAGTTAGTTTGCCCTGGTAAATAAGAAAAAACATCATGCAATTGTGTAACTATTGCTAACATGTCCCCTTTTTGTTCAGAGGACAACTGTTTACCCATTGGGATTTTATTGTCACCCACAATGTTCTCCCGTGGGGGCTGAGGACCCAAGTCCATTTCCTCCTTCACCGGGTGGATGAATAGAGACCGCTGCATCTTCCAGGGTTTCAGCAAGTTCACATGGCAAATTTGTTTACCCTTCCTGGACCCTGGTTGAGCGATCTCGTAATCCACATCACCCGTGCGGCGGAGTACTTTGAATGGGCCCTGCCATTTGGCCAGGAGTTTACTCTCGCAACTGGGTAATAATAATATCCAAAAGAGACAGACAGAGCCCCTGGTGGTAGCACTCTATTCCAAAATGATATGGTGATTATTTAAAATAACTTTATTATTGACATAACGTTAAAATATTGGGGTCTAAAACAAGGATTAAATATTCCAAGTGTGTGTGTCTCTATTGGATTGATGTGTCCAGAAGAGTGTACATAATTGGATTAATGTCCAGTGTTAGGGTAGTTCACTGGCCCTAGTGTTCCTCGTATAGAGTGAATTGACTAGAGTTGTAGTGGATTATCAGCAGTTTGAGCCACTCATGCAGTGCCCCAGTATGAATATACTAGTTGGTGCTCTTAAGTATGGGACCTATGCTGTGCTATTGCGTGATGGCAGCTAAAGCATATTAAAGCTGTTGTATAGAACAAATCTTGGTCTAAGTGCACCTATTTGTATGTTCCCGTCACCTCCCTATACATAGGTGGTGTGTTGAATAGGGTGTATGGTGCCTGGTACATAAACATCTACAGTGGTTGATGTCTGAGGTGTGCTTTATACTAGTATTGATGAAACTTGTACTGGTGTATAATATGACACTGCTATAACTATGTTCTAGATAGATACCAAGTTAATAGCTAAGTACTGTACCTTTTGGGGTGTTATATCGGTCAGTTGAGAGACCTGTCCCCATTTGGCACAGTGCTATTGCATGTGTGGTTGTATTCTGGCACTCCAGGGGTTAATTGCTGGTTAGGTTTGCCTATTGCTAAAACGTATTGTACCCTATGAGCTGCTCGCTGTATCAGGGAATTAGCATTGTGGCTTCCTTGCCTAGTTAGGTAATGCAATGTTGTGCCAGATATATTTGTTGCCTTTACTGGTAGGTGACTAGTGAGTCCATTGGGACCCTAATAGTCCTTTACTGTGCACTGGAGGCGCCACGCTGACTCTCTCAATATCACTGAGTCAGTGTATGTGAACGCGAGCACCTCCGCGTGCACGTGGTCACGTGCTTGCCGACGCGCGCGTTTCGTGAGTGCTTTTTCAAGGCTGAATAGTCAGTGGGATTCCTATGTCAGAGCAAGGTATTTATAGCTCTTGGATTAACCTAGAGTAACCCCATTGGCCAATCGCGCATGCTCTCAAAGAGGCTGATATGTGTAGTTGGATTCAGCTCCGTGTCTCACTGAATATGTGGGACTTTGAGAATGTTGAGGCATGCTGGTTTTTTGCTTCCTGCTTATAATGTTTAACAGAATGTCAGTTAGTATGTTTATAATTGCTTGCACTGTTGTGACACCATGTTTATTTAGTATCAATAAATAAATTCAATATTATTTATGTTTGTCTGGTTTGTGAATCATCATTTCATGGGCTTAAATTAATAAATTGTTTAAATGGTACAAATTGAGTCATAGGTAACTAGATCTTATTCAAATTGAACAGAACTTAGATGTTATTAATCGATTGTAATGGAATGCGAATTTTATTTTGCAGTTCTATATAAAGGGACTATAAACGAAACCTTCATTGAGGCCCTTAGGTGTTAATGCTTTGAGATTATAGATCCATCGAGCTTCCTTCTGTAGGAGCACAGTGTCAATGTCCCCTTTTCTCTGCCCTAGGGTGAATTGATCTATACCTGTAAATTGTATAGATTTAAGATTGCCTTGTTGACAAGAGTTAACATGCCTCGCCAGTGTGGTGTCTACATTATTCCGTATTGTGCCTAAGTGTTCCAATACCCGTTGTTGGAATTTGCGTTTTGTTTTGCCTATGTAGATCTTCCCACATTTGCAGAGGCCTTGGTATATCACGCCGATACTTTGACAAGTGATAAATTTCCTAATCTGGAACGTTTTTGAGTTGTCCCAGTTTTGGAATGTTTTGGTAGTGTGAATGTTGGGACATGCTTTGCAGTGATGGCATGAATAACTGCCATTCGGTTTAGATGGTAGCCATGATTGCATGGGGACTTCCGTGTAGTGGCTGTGGACTAGGATGTCTTTAAGGTTTTTTGCTCTTCGGCTCACCATTGATGGGTGAGCAGGGATGACTTCCTTAATGTCCTCATCTGCCTCCAAGATATGCCAATGTTTTTGGAAGATTCCCCTGGCTAAATCCCACTGTTTGTTGTACGTGCCTACAAAACGTACCACTTTGGGTTCTATGGTTAGATTCTTATCAGTTAGCAAGTTTGAGCGTGGAGAGTGTTTAGCTCTCTTGTATGCGGTTTTGATACTCTTATTACTGTATCCTCTTGTTTTGAAACGTTGGGTCATGGTCTTGGCCTGCGCTTCAAATTCTGCAATCGTACTACAGTTCCTCCTGAGGCGTAGGAATTGGCCTACTGGTATTCCCCTAATTAGAGTGTTAGAGTGATGACTTGAGGCTTCTAACAGGTTGTTAGTGGCTGTGGGTTTACGATATACCGTTGTTTCTATCGAGCCATCTTTCCCCCTTGTTAGTTGTAAGTCTAGGAAGCAAATGGTGTTTCGATCATACTCGAGAGTGAGGTGTAGATTAAGTACATTCCTATTAAGAATGCCAATGAATTCTTTTAACAGCAGTGGTGTACCCTGCCACAGCATGAACACGTCATCTATGAAGCGCGTCCAGAGTACGACGTGCGACATGTACTGTTCCATTTCTTCAGTGAAAACATGTTTGGCCTCCCACCACCCTAAATAGAGGTTTGCATATGATGGTGCACATTTCGTGCCCATGGCCGTCCCCTGTATTTGATGATAGATTTTAGAGTTGAAAAGGAAGTAATTCCGTGTTAGAACAAACCTTAATAGTTCTATCATAAACTTAGAATGGGTGGAGAAATGCGTACCTCTAGTTTGTAAATAGTAGTTGGTTGCTTCTAGGCCAACGTTGTGGAGAATGCTAGTGTACAGCCCTTCTACATCAAGGCTTACTAGGATGGTATCTGGTGTGATCACTATACCTTCAAGTCTCTGAAGGATATCTTTAGTGTCTCTCAAGTAAGACGGTAATGATGCCACAAAGGGTCTCAAAACTTGATCTATATAGCTGCTAGCATTCTCACTGACATTTCCCACCCCAGACACAATGGGGCGGCCTGGTGGAGGTGTTCTCCTTTTGTGTATCTTTGGAACACTGTAGAACGTGGCAATTTTTGGGTTTTTATTGAGTATAAAATCATGCTCTCTTTGCGTTAATACTCTGTTTAGAATTCCTTTGTCCAGAATAGTACGGAGTTCTGTTAGATAGTCAAAGGTGGGGTCCCTCAACAGAACTTCGTAACAGGTTTGGTCTGACAAGAGTCTCAGATTTTCGGCCTTGTAGTCTGTGGTATTAAGTATGACTAGATTGCCTCCTTTATCTGCAGGTTTTATTGTTATAGACTTATTTGATGTTAGTTCCTTCAAAGCTAGTTGTTCAGAGACACTCAAATTGTCAGTCATCCTGAACTTAGGTAAGTTCTCGAGGTCTCTTGTGACTAGATCGCAGAAAACGTCTATGTTGGCAAATCTATCCCCAAAAGGGGATTAATAACAATCGATTAATAACATCTAAGTTCTGTTCAATTTGAATAAGATCTAGTTACCTATGACTCAATTTGTACCATTTAAACAATTTATTAATTTAAGCCCATGAAATGATGATTCACAAACCAGACAAACATAAATAATATTGAATTTATTTATTGATACTAAATAAACATGGTGTCACAACAGTGCAAGCAATTATAAACATACTAACTGACATTCTGTTAAACATTATAAGCAGGAAGCAAAAAACCAGCATGCCTCAACATTCTCAAAGTCCCACATATTCAGTGAGACACGGAGCTGAATCCAACTACACATATCAGCCTCTTTGAGAGCATGCGCGATTGGCCAATGGGGTTACTCTAGGTTAATCCAAGAGCTATAAATACCTTGCTCTGACATAGGAATCCCACTGACTATTCAGCCTTGAAAAAGCACTCGCGAAACGCGCGCGTCGGCAAGCACGTGACCACGTGACCTCCCTCACCCCAGCCCTTGCCTTACCTGGCTCCTTCGCTTCTCCTTCCCTTCCACCTCCAGTGCCGAGCGTCTCCCCGCCGGTGCGCCTCTCACACCCTGTGACACGCGCGGTGCGCGCGCATAACAGGCTTACAGAAGGCGCGCACACCCACTCCAGTTATCTGCCGTCCCTAAGCACTGGCTCCGCCCCCGTTGCTTACAAGCCATTTCCCTGGATTACTTCCCTGTCTCCTCCCCTGCTCTCACAGACCTATCCCTGCAAACACTCACTCAAGCCTCTGCTCCGCCCCTCATCCCTATTGGTCCTCCTTCCTATATAACCCCACTCTGTGCTTCCAGTCATTGCTCTGCATAGCTTTCCTGTATCTCTTGTGTGTGCAGTGTCTATGCCTAGCTCCCTTGTCTGTTTCAGCTCTGGTTCCTGTCCCTGCCCATTTGGATTCCCTTGGTTTGAACTTGAACTCTGCTTTGGATTTGACTACGCTGCCTTCTCCTGCCCTTGAACCCTGTCTTACGGACATCACTATGCTGCTTTCTCCAACCCTTGAACCCTGGCTTACGGACATCACTACGCTGCACTCTCCAACCCTTGAACACTGGCGCTTGGACTTTACCCTCCGACCTCTGGCACCACGGACTCAGCAAGTATACGTTAACCCTTACTCTCCAGGCCCGGCAACGCTATTTACCACACACCGGGCATGCCCTCACTGCTGTGGGTGCGTGTTATACCCTTACCCACCTCAGTACTGGGGACTGGCCAGGTCTGCGGGCATACAGGCATTACATTATGCAGAGCCCAACAAATGCAGACACCCTGAGGTGGGCCAAGGTGTTTCCATGGAACATTTGCAATTTCTAAGCAATCAATTACCAATGTTTCACAGCAACTTTCCAATTTATCTCTCCGGGAATCCCCCGTAGCATCGTCACCCCGGCCCCAGTGGCTATAAGCAATCCGGGACCACGTATACCACCTCCCAACCGGTATGATGGGGACCCCCTCGCTTGCCGAGGATTCTTGAATCAGTGTGAAATTCAATTCGAGATGTCCCCGTCCCTCTTCCCTACTGGTCGTACCAAGGTGGCCTATATCTATGCCCTACTCACTTTACACAACGCACTCGCTTGGGCTTCTCCTCTCTGGGAACAGAAACCAGACATAACCCAAGATTACTCCAAATTCCGGCGTGAGTTCCAACAGTTTTTGACACACCAGCACGTAGGGGGATTGCTGCTTTTTCCTTGTTCCATCTCTCTCAGGCTTGTAGGTCAGCTGCTAGATACGCGGTGGAGTTCCGCACCATCGCTGCAGAAACCCATTGGAATGATGAAGCTCTCGCTGCGGCATACTGGCACGGGTTGTCCGAAACTCTCAAGGATGACCTCGCAGCTCACGCTCGGCCTTCTTCCCTTGAGGAACTCATTGCTCTCAGTATCCGGATGGATCAGCGCACTCAAGAACGGCACCACGAGTGTCACTGTTCCCGTTCTCTCTCGTTTCTGCCTGTTTCTCCTACGACAACCCCTCCGGCCTTCCCTGCGTTGGACGCACCTGAACCGATGCAAATCGGTAGCCAACAACTTTGGGGTGCTGAGAAAGCACAACGGTTATCTGCTATTATTGCGGTTCTCCAGAGCACCGTCTTCATCAATGCCGCCTGAAACCGGGAAACGGGAACGCCCAGTAAAGGTAGAGGGGCTTTTACTGGGTACTATCTCTCCTTGCCCTTCTCTCCCTAAGGAACTACCAAAGAAGATACTACAGTACTTCCTGTAACTTTGGCGGGTCCTGATCTTCAAATAGAAGTGGAAGCGTTCATCGACTCTGGGTCTGGTGGTAACTTTCTTGATCACACCTTCGCTTGCAACAACCAAATCAAGAAAAAGTCACCATCGGCCTGGAGGCTATCGATGGTCGACCGCTCCAACCAGCCTTCATCATTTGGGAGTTTAATCCACTTACCCTGACCACCGCGGATGGTAATACTGAAGTAATGGTCTTCGTTTTTTTCCACTCCCCCACTGTCCAGGTTATTCTGGGATTGCCATGGCTCCAACTTCACAACCTGCGTATTGATTGGACCAACGTTTTGCCCATCCAATGGGCCGCTACCTCAGAGAAGATGCTTACCTCTCCTGTTGCCGTGCTCGCTGGCCGAGATACCGCCTCATTTAACCACTCTGCTTTACCGAAGGTATACCACGAGTACTTAGATGTCTTCAATAAGACACAGGCTGAGGTGCTACCTCCCCATCGCACTTACGATTGTCCTATTGATTTAATCCCTGGAACCATACTCCCCAAGTCTAAGTCGTACCCCTTATCTGTACCTGAGACAGAGGCGATGACGTCATATATCCAGGAGAATCTTGAGAAAGGGTTCATCCGGAATTCTACCTCCCCCGCCGGGGCAGGTTTCTTCTTCGTGAAGAAGAAGGATGGCTCTTTAAGATCCTGTATCGACTTTCGTGGGCTCAACAAAATTACCTTGATAAAGGGCTCTTTATAGTCCGAAACGCGTTGGTGTGTTTTTTGTTTGTTTTTGATCCATTAAATAAGCTTTATTTTTCATTGTGGGAACGCATCCTTGTTATTTTCTGGCTTTGCCAGCACTGGACGTAGTGCTCCGTTTTGTTCTTCTTCCTTCATCAACAAAATTACGGTAAAAAAACGATACCCTCTTCTTTTAATTTCTGAACTCTTCGACCGTCTTGAAGGAGCCTCTATATTCTCCAAACTCGATTTAAGAGGGGCCTACAATCTGATTCGGATAAGAGATGGGGACGAATGGAATATCGCGTTTAACACGCGTTCGGGACATTATGAATATTTAGTAATGCCGTTCGGCCTTTGCAATGCCCCTGCTGTTTTCCAAGAATTCATGAATGATATCTTCCGGGACATTTTGGGAACGTTCGTCATCGTATATTTGGACGACATCCTCATGTTCTCTACAAACTTGAAGGAGCACATTCGCCATACCAAACTGGTCCTGTCTCGGCTTCGCGCTATTCGCCTCTACGCAAAAATGGAGAAATGTCTGTTCCATCAACCATCCACAGACTTCTTAGGCTATATAATCTCTGACAAAGGCTTTACCATGGATCCCGAGAAGTTGAAGTCTGTACTTGACTGGCCGTTGCCGAATTCACTCAAGGCTGTGCAATGCTTTCTTGGCTTTGCTAATTACTATCGGAAATTCATCCGTAACTTCTCTACCATTACACTTCCTATCACTGCCTTGACCAAGAAAGGTGCTGATCTGACTGTTTGGTCTCCCGAAGCCATCAAAGTTCCTCAAGAAAGCCTTTGTGTCTGCACCCATCCTTCAGCATCCGGATACTTATCTTCCTTTTACTTTAGAAGTAGATGCATCTGATGTGGGAGCTGGTGCAGTGCTTTCTCAGAGTTCCAATCCACAGGAGAAACTCTATCCTTGTGGATTCTTTCCCCAGAAGTTCTCTTCGGCCGAGAGAAATTATGAAGTCAGGAACCGTGAGCTTCTGGTCATCAAATTGGCTCTCCAGGAATGGAGGCATCTCCTCGAGGGGACCAAGGAACCTGTAGCCATCCTCACCGATCACAAAAACTTATTGTACATTGAGGGGCTCGTCGCTTGGGATTCCGAACCATGCCAAATTCTTTCCCAGAGTTAGAACACTGTACTTGGTATCTTCTTTCTTCAAGGTACTGCTGTAAATTTGTTCTGCAAACAATGTCTGCAGAGGGGGTAGCACATTTGTGGATCATGCCTTTGACAAATGAAATTAACATAGATGACAACGAGTATCACAAGCACACACATACCGCATTCAAAAATTTCGCTCCTAATGATCCTACCAATCCACCCAGCCCCAAAGGGTCCCAGTCTGTGTCACTTTTCTTCCTAAGTCTTTCTTGAATTTCTTCTATCTTGTCTAACTCATGCTGTACCTTGCCACTCTGGTCTTGGATGAAAACACAACATTGTTCTTTAATTAGGGCACATACTGTACACCTCCTTTAGATGCTAAAATGTAATCTAAAGCCATTCTGTTTTGTAAGGCCATAAGCCTGATCTGAACCTGTTCTTGGTTTAGTGATGCAATAGCTGCAGTGGTGTGATTGAGGACATCATCTAACACATCTGTTAATGTATTAAGCCTGTGATATAGTAACCCAACTCCTACATTTGGAACTAAACTAACCCAGAATTGTTCTTTCCATAAACTACTTTTCAGCCCTGAAATATTTGGTGTTTTTCTCTTGTTTCTGGTTGTTGGAGGTATATGACCCATAAATGATTGGTGTTGCTAGTGTGTAAAAATTGATACAAAAAATGCTAAAAACCTTATTTTAGGCAAGTGACCTTTCTGCTGCTAGCTAAAGAAAATGGCATCTATCTCTACCATTATATATTTTGAGAATTAGCCCAACATTCTATTACTGAGAATTAGTGTAGTGTTACCTTGACCATGGTGATAGATATCTGCGATGTATAAGGAACACAGGCAGATGAGTATTGCTGACAAAACTCTGCAGAGCATTATCATGACAATCCTGTCATCTCTGTGGGTTACACCTTCGCAGACCCAATGGTGCATACATCTTAAAATTCTAACTTATACACACTATAAAAGAATAAAAATATTGAGTCTTTGAAAAAATTTAATGTTCTGAGTCTTTGAAAAAATGAAATGTTCCTGATAAGATCAGGCCTCTGCCTGGTATCTTATTTTCCTCGTTGGTTAACGGTCAAAGTTTATGTCTCGTCAAAACGTTAACTTGATGCAGCTGTGCTTTAGATGACTTTGGTCTTTGGTGGAGCTGGAATGAGTTTTATGTGAGCCACGTGGATGCAGGAATCTCTGACACTTTAATTGCGGTATTAATGGAAAGTATGGGCCTTTTCATCTGGGATGAAGAGCATGCTTGTTTAGGAACTACTTGACCTTTAACTCCATTTCGCGTAGGTGCACTTCTTTCATACCTTATGCCTAGAGAGACTCAAAAAATATATTAGTGGCATACAATACTTATTAATTGTTTTATTACCAATAGATGGTCCTTAATTTGTTCCTTTGAACTACTGATAGTCATAAGTCATCCCATAAGTGTCTCATAGGGAGATAATTTCTACCGAGGAATAAATTATTGTATCAATGTGTTTACAGAAAAGCAAAGAGGGAAAGGGGGAGCACAGGTTTGAGAGGTGATAGGAATATATAGATTCAATGTAAATAAATCAAATGTTCCTGAATAGGAGCAGGGGTGGTGGTGTGTAAAATATTATAAACACTTACACGGCCTTGTGTAAATGCTGTCACGTAAGGGTCTTTTTCCTCTCCTCCGTCTTCCATCTCTTTCTTCCTTCTTTTTTCTTCTTCTTTCTATGGTGGTTCTTCTGCTTTCATCCAAATAAACGTCTCTTCGGTCTCTCAAAGAGCTTCAATCATGGTGTCACCCTCGGAGCAAGAAATAAATAGAGATTGAGGGACAAATATTGGTAAGATATAACAAACCCTATTCAGATGGTTGTAAACAATAAATGCAGAAAATACTGCAAACACTCACACGGGCAAGTGTGAGTGTGTTCCTGGAGGGGGTATCTTTATCCTCCTCACGTGTGAGAGTTCATATATAGAGCTCTAATCCTCCACATAATATACCATTAGTGGGGGAAAGGGAAAGGAATATAACAAAGTTAAAACAAAGATACTCACACGGCCACGTGTGAGCTCACACTGTGGTTAGGTATCGTTGAAACTCCTTCTTTAAAGTCCAACACTGCTGCCAAGGGTAAATGTTCTGTGTGCTAAGATAGCCAAAAATGACTCTAAAAATGGCGTGTACCAACTTAAACTTTAATAAAAATAAAACATACACAGTCTAAAAAGCACTCAGTCTATAAGACATAGGTGCCAAGATGCAAAAGAAAAGGCCAGTCCTAAGGGAACTTTCGCAGGTTGTCAGGCTCTCAGCTAACTTTGCCCACGTCCAGGCGTTGTGCTGTGTTCCTGCTTCCTGCTCCCAACGGTGGCCGTAAACGTCCAAAAAGCTTTAGGGTCTTGAGCTAAGCATTTCGCCCTCGTTTGGGCTTCCTCAGGCTCCGTAGATAGGTTTGATTAGGGCTCCTAACCATATATAGCCTCACAATGTCCAATCCTATCATCTCCCTAAAGCAACCTCTCCTCTCTCTTCAAATTCGTTCCGATAAAATCAATAATAAAGAGTTCAAATGGTAGACCACGGTCTCTACCATTGCACATGCACTGGTGCTCTTAGAAACCTGATAATATGCCTGCAATTCATTATACAAGTAATACAAATCGACTAAATGGCGCATTTGATACAATCTAATAATGCACAGTGTTGGATCATTTTACAAAACTTATGAAACCTAAAGTAGAATCCAGTAATCCGTTTTGTCTGTTGGTTCTTATATTCTTCATAAAAAATAGTAATAAAGTTGGTACACATATAAATCTGTGATTTGTCTTCTTAGTTTAAATGCCCATTTTATATTAGAAGGGTCATAATGGTTATTACTTTGAAGTATTTAAAAGAGCACGTGCAATCAATTCTTGTGAATATGATGCAAATAATTTAAAACTAATAATGTAATACAAATGATTTAAAACAAATAATTTAAAATCCTATGTAATAAAATGCATAATTTTCGTATGAGTGGCTCAAAATATATTAATTGGTAATGGTTAATGTTGTTTTCTAAGGTATATTTAAGTCTAAAGATCCCTGAATTTATAAATAAGATCCGCTCATAACAATTTTAATTTTAACAATTTTAAACAAATTGCTTAAATGAGTGAAGTCCTACAAGTTCTATTAAGCACAGCACATAGTCAAACATACAATGTCCAACCCCTAATAAAAACTACTTGACAGTAGTGGCGTGTATAAACATATACAAGGCCCCAAGGAAGTAGTTAAGTGGTCGATTTCATCTGAAATAGATCATAAAACATTGTCAGTACACATGATATACATATCCAAAAAAATATTTAATCATAAAAAGTGTTAAAGACTAAAATGAGTAAAAATAAGCAACTCATATAAAGTCTAGAGTACCAGGAGTGTGGTAACAAATATATGGCTGTATATTTAACCACACTTACATGGGGATATGAGGTCTTCTGTGGTAGTTGAGAGGGCTCTTGATGTGTATTAGCCAACAGATTTTCAACTAGGGATGGGGGGGGAGAGGGGGACCTCTTGATGGTTCCTCAAAATAGGGAGAAGAAGGGAAACATAGTGTAACACTGTTTATTGACAACAATTAAAATAGAGATTAAAAACTCACAAGCGGACAATATTTATTGGCATGAAGAGGAGGTGTCTCCAGACTCCACAGAGCGTCCTTACAAAAGATTGGTGGTTTCTTGTGGCTTCCATTCCAGATGATTAGATAGTGTGTAAGGATATGGTTTAACAGCAGGGGGGAACTCCCTGAACTTGTGCACAGACCGGACTTCCTCCCGTTTGTCTTTCTCCTTTCTACAGCTCCCGCCTTCCACGCACGCGCATGCGCTCCGATCGTGGTGCTGGACAGACTGGAAATATGCCTTCACTCCTCTATACGGTGACCTGTGATGCCCAAAAGTCAGACGCGTTTCGCTAAATGCTTCCTCAGTGACGTTGATCATTGCGGGGGTAGCAGCACCATTTATATCCTGAGACCTGTAGTCCTTATTTCTACTTGGTGTCCTTGTAAACGGCCTTATTACAATCACTTCTCTACACTTATTAAACACATATAAAAATATATAAATTTACATTATACACATAAATACCAATAAATACAAATATCACTAACCTTCATAATTAAAACATAATTTATATAATAACTTAAAATGCAAGTATATTCATGCTGCCTAAACTGTATATTCAATATCAGCAGATCCTCCTAAGAGAAATGGCTCAGACTAAAATATTTTGAGGCAATTAAAGAAATGCAGTTACTTCCATCTCTAAATTTAACCCTCTGGGTACTAATGTTTGGAGAGTGAAAATCCAAAATGTTTCTCTTTTGGATATCTTTTGTATATAGTCACCTCCCCTCCATTCTGCTTTAACCTGTTCTATACCCCAAAATTTGAGACAAGCTTGATTTTTGTTACGTTTTTTTTTATGGTGATTTGACACACTGTGAGTCTCTAGGCCAATCGTAATGTTCCTAATGTGTTCTCCTATCCTCGTTTTTAGTTTCCGAATTGTTCACCCTACATACTGTAAATTGCATCCGCACTGTAGGACATAGACTATCCCCTTGCTGTTACATGTGATATTGGATTTAATGTGATAATTGATTAATGAAACCGAACTATTAACAGATGTAATTTTTGTACCTAATTGTGTATTATTTTTACAGGCTTTGCAGTTCAAACATTTTGTGAAACCTTTAGAAAGTTTATCTAGCCAACACTGGCTCTGATTTTGAGGCAAATAGCTTGGCACCAATTTTTGTTTCAAGTTTGGTGCTTTGGAGAAAATCACATCCGGCTTCTCTCCTATTATTTCTTTGAGCCAGATGTCTTGTTTCAGAATGTGCCAATGTTTTCTTAGAATACCTTTTATTTGGTTTGCTTCTGTACTGAATGTTGTTATGAATGGAATAAAAAAATTTCCAATATGTTTTTCTGCTTCTTTATTCTTATATGTTAACATGTCGGCTCTATTTAGCTTGTCTACTTTATTGATAGCTGTTTCTATTGTTGTTAGTTTATAGTCTTTCTCTATAAATCTTTCCTTCATAGGCTTGACCTGTTTCTCATAATCTTCCTTTTTTGTACAGTTATGTTTTAGCCTTCTAAATTCCCCATATGGGACATTTTCTAGCCAATTCTTTTTATGGCAGCTGTCAGCTTTAATAAAATTATTACAATTAACTGATTTAAAATGTGTTCGTGTGTTGATATGTGATGTTTCTATAAAAATTTCAAGATCTAAAATTCTACTTTCAGTGGACTTATATTATAGGTGAATTTTAAGTTAAAATCATTCTGATTAATTGTCCTAAAAAAATTGTCTACTTCTGTAGACTCCCCTTTCCATATAATTATAATATCATCAATGTACCGACGATAGAGCACCAGGTTTGTTCCCCAGATCTCATTACTCCAAATTACCTGGTCTTCCCACCAACCAAGGAAGAGATTTGCATAGCTGGGGGCAAACCTGGTGCCCATCGCGGTCCCTCTTGTCTGTAGATAGTAATCGCCCCCAAACCAAAAAACATTGTGATTTAGAATAAAATTCATTCCCTCTATTAAAAATTCTAATTGTGTTGGAGCCATTTCTGAGTGTTTATTCAGGCAGTATCTTGTGGCATCACATCCCTGCACATGGTCAATACAAGTGTAGAGGGATGCTACGTCACAAGTGGCTAGTAAAAAATCTGGTTGCCAGGCTACTTTCT
This sequence comes from Ascaphus truei, assembly GCF_040206685.1. Taxonomy (NCBI): domain Eukaryota; kingdom Metazoa; phylum Chordata; class Amphibia; order Anura; family Ascaphidae; genus Ascaphus; species Ascaphus truei. The sequence continues at coordinate 259,334,679 of NC_134483.1, forward strand.
CTAAAAGTTGTATTACCTGAGTGGTGTCTTTTAGGTATGAGGGTAGTTTCTTCACAGAGGGTTGTAGTAGTGTGTCTATATATGAGGACAAATTTTGCGTTAGTGAACTAATTCCCAAAATTATGGGCCTACCCGGGGGTTTGGTTAATGACTTATGCAGTTTCGGGAGGTAGTAAAAAACAGGCATTTTTGGATTTTCTGTCGTAATAAAATCATATTCATTTTTTAAAAGAATACCTTTCTGTAAACCAACATCCAGCAGATTCTGCATCTCTTGTGTGAATTTTGTGATTGGGGTGGATTTTAACTTTTTATATGTGGTTGCGTCCCCCAATAATCTTTCTGCTTCTTCTATGTATTTTGTTGTATCTAAAATGACGACTCCTCCCCCCTTATCTGCCTGTTTAATTACTATTTCTTTATTTTCAGAGAGATTGTCTAAAACTTCCTTTTCTTTCTTAGATAAATTCGGTCTTTTTTTATTATTTTTTTGTTCATCTAATGTTTTTAAGTCCTCTTCAATTAGTTTCTGAAACGTCTCTAGGTATGGGCCTTTGCAAAAGCTTGGATAGAACTTTGAAGGCTTCTTTAATGGAGTGTGTATAATTTGGTCATTTGTATCGATTGTATTGACCATCACTCCATTACTCTGTGTCTGGTTGTTTTTTTGCAAAATACCTTTTGAGTGTTAATATTCTCATATATTTTTGCGCATCTATAAAAACTTGAAATGACGAACTCCTATTGGATGGTGCGAAATTTAGTCCTCTACTTAAGAGTGATTCTTCTTCCTGCTTTAATTTATATTTACTCAGATTAAAAACTCCTATTTTTGTGTTAGTAGAAATTATCTTCTCTGATCCCTTCTTCCCCCCTCTGCATCCTCTCTTCTTTCCCCGTTTCTCCCCTCTCTGGATGTTATACCTGAGTTCGCTCTCCACATTCTTGGGTAATAACCCCCCTGGTCTCTGTCCCTCTCCCTTCCTCTCCTTTGTTCTAAAAAAGGAGGTCCCTGATTCTGATAATTTTCTTTCTTCCATGGTGATCTATATTCTTCATGCTTGTCTCTCCTATTACCATAATCTTTTTTGTCAGGCTCTCTATAGTCTCTATAATCTTGATTTCTTCTATCATACTCTTTGTTTCCTCTAGATTGAAACTCTCTTTCTTTATAGTGCCAAGAATTTTCCCCTTAATTTTTACTGTTATTATTCATTCTCCATTCTGTGTATTTACTTTGATGTTTTCGATTATCTTTGTACCTATCTTGGTTTTCACTTCGTTTGTTTGGTTGAGAGTACTTATTTTTATCCTTTTGTTCTTTCTTGTTTGATTTCACTGATTTACTCCTCTCTCTTCTATTACTAATTTCTGGTGTTCTAGATGTACTTCGTTCTTTATGTGCTGTTTTTACCCCAATGATCTTATCTTTGGTTTTCCAATCTCTATATTTATTTTCGTCATAGTCAAGTTTGTCCCTTCGAAATGTTATCCTTTTATTTTATTTTGTTGTTTCTTCTATTTTATCTAATCTTTCCTTAATCTCTGTTTCACAAACATTAAACTCTTCGTGTCCCTCATACATTTCTAGGTTACATTGGGTCTCAGTAATTTGTTGGTCAAGTCTTTTTAATGTAGCACCCCTTGTAATGGTGATGAAACGCATTAATTCAAAAGAGCAGTTATCCATGATTCTGTGCCACTCTGCCATAAAAACTGGATTATCTTGCTCTAATGTTGGAGTTTTAAAAATGCGTAGCCCTCTGGGAATTTTTGCCAGCTCAATATATTTCTCAATGGCTGCTAATTCCCAGCACTGCTTAATTTAATCTATCATTAATTTTTCCAAATTTTGAAATTCAAAAAACATTTGTTCTTCATTTAAGCCAGGGCTAATTCGTATCTCGTTTGCGGTAATCATATCTTCACATATGGATGTGTCAAAGACATCATCTAACATTGACCCTCTATGTAACATATTGTAGAATAGTGACGTTTTATCCATAATGGGTACGTAAAGCTGCAGCTATAGAGAATACACAAATAGATAGGAAAAAGGGGGAAATAGTTGCGCCAAACTTGTATAGTAGGTATAAAGCTATAGTCCAACACAAAGTGTAACCTGCTGCCAGAGTCTCTATAGAGGTGATTCACAAACCTCTATATTAAACAGTCTTTGGGAACGGGATGGGTCATCCGGCGCTTGTCTCCACTTGTGGCTCAGGAATACATGTAAAATAATGGAAAAGGGGGTGAGGGGACACAATCAGGAGTACCAGGAGTGTGGTAACAAATATATGGCTGTATATTTCACCATACTTACATGGGGATATGAGGTCTTCTGTGGTAGTTGAGTGGGCTCTTGATGTGTATTAGCCAACAGATCTTCAACTAGGGATGGGGGGGGAGAGGGGGACCTCTTGATGGTTCCTCAAAATAGGGAGAACAAGGAAAAACATAGTGTAACACTGTTTATTGACAACAATTAAAATAGAGATTAAAAACCCACAAGCGGCCAATATTTATTGGCATGAAGAGGAGGTGTCTCCAGACTCCACAGAGCGTCTTTCCAAAATATTGGTGGTTTCTTGTGGCTTCCGTTCCAGCTGATTAGATAGTGTGTAAGGATACGGTTTAACAGCAGGGGGGAACTCCCAGAACTTGTGCACAGACCGGACTTCCTCCCGTTTGTCTTTCTCCATTCTACAGCTCCCGCCTTCCGCGCACGCGCATGCGCTCCGATCGTGGTGCTGGACAGACTGGAAAAATGCCTTCACTCCTCTATATGGTGACCTGTGATGCCCAAAAGTCAGACGCGTTTCGCTAAAAGCTTCCTCAGTGACGTTGATCATTGCGGGGGTAGCAGCACCATTTATATCCTGAGACCTGTAGTCTGTCCAATCGGCTTACATTTCCTTATTTCTACTTGGTGTCCTTGTAAACGGCCTTATTACAATCACTTCTCTACACTTATTTAACACATATAAAAATATATAAATTTACATTATACACATATATACCAATAAATACAAATATCACTAACCTTCATATTAAAAACACAATTTATATAATAACTTAAAATGCAAGTATATTCATGCTGCCTAAACTGTATATTCAATATCAGCAGATCCTCCTAAAAGAAATGGCTCAGACTAAAATATTTTGAGGCAATTAAAGAAATGCAGTTACTTCCATCTCTAAATTTAACCCTCTGGGTACTAATGTTTGGAGAGTGAAAATCCAAAATGTTTCTCTTTTGGATATCTTTTGTATATAGTCACCTCCCCTCCATTCTGATTTAACCTGTTCTATACCCCAAAATTTGAGACAAGCTGGATTTTTGTTACGTTTATTTTTATAGTGATTTGACACACTGAGTCTCTAGGCCAATCGTAATGTTCCTAATGTGTTCTCCTATCCTCGTTTTTAGTTTCCGAATTGTTCTCCCTACATACTGTAAATTGCATCCGCACTGTAGGACATAGACTATCCCCTTGCTGTTACATGTGATATTGGATTTAATGTGATAATTGATTAATGAAACCGAACTATTAACAGATGTAATTTTTGTACCTAATTGTGTATTATTTTTACAGGCTTTGCAGTTCAAACATTTTGTGAAACCTTTAGAAAGTTTATCTAGCCAACACTGGCTCTGATTTTGAGGCAAATAGCTAGGCACCAATTTTTGTTTCAAGTTTGGTGCTTTGGAGAAAATCACATCCGGCTTCTCTCCTATTATTTCTTTGAGCCAGATGTCTTGTTTCAGAATGTGCCAATGTTTTCTTAGAATACCTTTTATTTGGTTTGCTTCTATACTGAATGTTGTTATGAATGGAATAAAAAAATTTCCAATATGTTTTTCTGCTTCTTTATTCTTATATGTTAACATGTCGGCTCTATTTAGCTTGTCTACTTTATTGATAGCTGTTTCTATTGTTGTTAGTTTATAGTCTTTCTCTATAAATCTTTCCTTCATAGGCTTGACCTGTTTCTCATAATCTTCCTTTTTCGAACAGTTACGTTTTAGCCTTCTAAATTCCCCATATGGGACATTTTCTAGCCAATTCTTTTTATGGCAGCTGTCAGCTTTAATAAAATTATTACAATTAACTGATTTAAAATGTGTTCGTGTGTTGATATGTGATGTTTCTATAAAAGTTTCAAGATCTAAAATTCTACTTTCAGTGGACTTATATTATAGGTGAATTTTAAGTTAAAATCATTCTGATTAATTGTCCTAAAAAAATTGTCTACTTCTGTAGACTCCCCTTTCCATATAATTATAATATCATCAATGTACCGACGATAGAGCACCAGGTTTGTTCCCCAGATCTCATTACTCCAAATTACCTGGTCTTCCCACCAACCAAGGAAGAGATTTGCGTAGCTGGGGGCAAACCTGGTGCCCATCGCGGTCCCTCTTGTCTGTAGATAGTAATCGCCCCCAAACCAAAAAACATTGTGATTTAGAATAAAATTGATTCCCTCTATTAAAAATTCTAATTGTGTTGGAGCCATTTCTGAGTGTTTATTCAGGCAGTATCTTGTGGCATCACATCCCTGCACATGGTCAATACAAGTGTAGAGGGATGCTACGTCACAAGTGGCTAGTAAAAAATCTGGTTGCCAGGCTACTTTCTCTAAAAGTTGTATTACCTGAGTGGTGTCTTTATTACTATTTTTTATGAAGAATATAAGAACCAACAGACAAAACGAATTACTGGATTCTACTTTAGGTTTCATAAGTTTTGTAAAATGATCCAACACTGTGCATTATTAGATTGTATCAAATGTGCCATTTAGTCGATTTGTATTACTTGTATAATGAATTGCAGGCATATTATCAGGTTTCTAAGAGCACCAGTGCATGTGCAATGGTAGAGACCGTGGTCTACCATTTGAACTCTTTATTATTGATTTTATCGGCACGAATATGAAGAGAGAGGGGAGGTTGCTTTAGGGAGATGATAGGATTGGACTTGTGAGGCTATATATGGTTAAGAGCCCTAATCAAACCTATCTACGGAGCCTAAGGAAGCCCAAACGAGGGCGAAACGTGTAGCTCAAGACCCTAAAGCTTTTTGGACATTTGCGTCCACCGTCGGGAGCAGGAAGCAGGAACACAGCACAACGCCTGGACGCGGGCAAAGTTAGCTGAGATCCTGACAACCTGCGAAAGATCCCTTAGGACTGGCCTTTTCTTTTGCATCTTGGCACCTATGTCTTATAGACTGAGTGCTTTTTAGACTGTGTATGTTTTATTTTTATTAAAGTTTAAGTTGGTACACGCCATTTTTAGAGTCATTTTTGGCTATCTTAGCACACAGAACATTTACCCTTGGCAGCAGTGTTGGACTTTAAAGAAGGAATTTCAAAGATATCTAACCACAGTGTGAGCTCACACGTGGCCGTGTGAGTATCTTTGTTTTAACTTTGTTATATTCCTTTCCCTTTCCCCCACTAATGGTATATTATGTGGATGATTAGAGCTCTATATATGAACTCTCACATGTGAGGAGGATAAAGATACCCCCTCCAGGAACACACTCACACTTGCCCGTGTGAGTGTTTGCAGTATTTTCTGCATTTATTGTTTACAACCATCTGAATAGGGTTTGAAATATCTTACCAATATTTGTCCCTCAATCTTTATCTATTTCTTGCTCCGATGGTGACACCATGATTGAAACTCGTTGAGAGACAGAAGAGACGTTTATTCGGATGAAAGCAGAAGAACCACTATAGAAAGAAGAAGAAAAAAGAAAGAGAAGGAAGGAGGAGAGGAAAAATACCCTTACGTCCCAGCATTTACACAAGGCCGTGTAAGTGTTTATAATATTTTACACACCACCACCCCTGCTCCTATCAATTCAGGAACATTTGATATATTTACATTGAATCTATATTTTCCTATCACCTCTCAAACCTGTGCTCCCCCTTTCCCTCTTTGCTTTTCTGTACCAATAAGGATCCTGGCTAGGTCCTACGGGGGTTTTTGAGTCACAGGAAGAGACTTTCGAAGCAGATGTGAACCTTACATACCACATAAGGTCGTTACGTTCTTGTAATTATTTTATTATCTATTTATCTACTATACTTTGTTTAGAGGTACTTTTTCTTTGTTATAATCAATGTGTTTACTACTGTCTTAACATCCGCATATAGACACAGGTATCTCCTATTAATGCTCCTCACATTTAAAACTAAGCAGCTTATGTCGACTTGACTGTACTACAATCTAAATTCCTAAGACTTTGGGCCTCAGCCATTGTCAAACCAATTGCTTCCATAATCAACTCTATCCTGTCTACAGGCCATATCCCTAAGACCTGGAAAACTGCCAGAGCTGTCCCAATCTTCAAGAGAGGGGACAAAAACACTGTCTCAAACTACAGACCAATCTCTCTTCTCCCAATACACACTTGCTCTAATTCATGCCTCACTATCATCTCCTCCTAAGCAAATGGTATTAACCTTTTCATTGAATACTAACTAACCTTATAACTCGCCCCACAAATCAATCATCCCAATAGCCTGCACTCATGGCTATTATCCCACACACAGTCACTCCTACCACCCATTGTGGCCAAGCACGGCTATCTACAGCACTTATTCCCTCGCCTGCTATCTCTGTAAATTCCCCTCAAACATTAGATTGTAAGCTCTTAAGGGCAGGGATTTCCTTTCCTATTGTCTGATTTTGCTGCACTTACTATTCTATTATAATACCCTCTACTGTATTCTTTGTGAAGTGCTGAGTACATTTTTGACGCTATATATAAATAAAGTCATACACTACAATACAATACTATCCAAAGTCATGGACTAAAATGTGTTTACTCCCAATGAAACAATTACTATACTAAGACACATGCCCCTAACCAATTCCAGTCTGGCCTCCACCCCAAACACTCCATTGTAGCTATTCTTCTAAAAATGTGAAATGCCTTTCATATAATGTAAACTGCATTTGCAACTATGTATCACCTGTCCTTTAACTCTATACCTAGAACCTATCCAAAAATGAGAGGTGACTCCCAATGCACCACTTCCTGGCAAAACATTCTACAAATAAATAATAAATTAGCAACTAGGATGTTGTTTGCTTAATCAGCAGAATTAGAATTATATATTATACAGTGATTTTAACAATAACTACTGCTTATAATAAAATAGAACACCTATGGAAAAATAAATGGTTAGAAGTTATAAAATACATGACATATTCAGTTGATAGTCAAATGCTTTTGTATAGGACTTCACACTAATTTTTGTAATATAATCTCTTTGCACAGTGCCGAACACAGACAGCGTTATTTTTTTTTTCAAAGACACTCAGAGAAAAATTTCAGAGCTTGTTTATCTTGGCAATTAGCCAGCCCGGGCGTTTCGCCAAAAAGACCTTGAGAGTGCCGAGCAGATAACTAAACAGCTTCTCAGTCTTCTAAATATTAATTACTGGATTAAACCTTCAGCTCAAAGTTACAAATGGATCTCTCTCCACAGCAATAAAAACAGAAAAATTTATGGCCTCTCAAAAATAAAAAATGGCCTCTCAAAAATAAAAATATGGCATCTCAAAAATAAAAAAATGGCCTCTCATAAATAAAAATATGGCCTCTCAAAAATAAAAATATGGCCTTTCAAAAATAAAAATATGGCCTCTTAAAAATAAAAATGGCACAATTATACAACTGAACACACCATATATAATTTAAACAATACGTGTGAGCTTAAAATATTTCCAACATATCCTAATCCTATAGAAATGCAATTGACGGGTTTTTACTGGTTTACACACACAGAAACCACAATACAGATACACAAAGAACATAGACAAAAACTTCTCTCCTACACAGCGAATCAACTTCTCATAAATAACCTGCTTTTAAAACTAATTTTTTTGATGCTCCGGAGTTTTTGAGTTAACTTTTCGTATATTTTGCACATTCCTTTGGAGAAAATGGGGGGTTTGACGCGGTCTGTGCTGCTGTTATTCTGATTCTCTTTCTAGTTGCCATTAGAACAGAAGAAAAAAATAATATTTTCTGATTTAAAAAGACCCATTCGTTTGGCCAGTACGAACAAATCTTTTAAATTTTTACCAGTTACAGGGCTACTCCCATTCTTTTCCGTTCTCTTCTCTTTTCTCTCTTAAGGCTACACTGCAATTACTAGCAAAAATGTCCTGCTTTTTTTTTTTTTTTTTTCAATTATAACACTTTCTGTCCCTTCCAAACAATATACACAGTCTCTAATTGTATCCCAATTTCTGCATATAAACCTTTCATAAAAATAACCCTCAATACCTACTTCCTCAACACCATCGTATGCCTTGATTATCTATCAGCAAATTCACTTGCTATTTCTTTCCTATTCTTTTTCTTTTTCACTTGTTATTATATTAACTTCTGTCCTGGCAATGGTAAAAATTAATGCAGCGGGACCCTCCTGTCCCTCAACAGAATTCTTTTGACCCATATTAACGTAAGGTATGTTTCCTTGTGGAATTCAAAAACACACGAGACGGCGCTCCGTGAGCTTATCAATCCAACAGAAAAAGACCCCTCTTTCATTTAAACATCTGCGCAATTTGTTGATAATAGTACAAACAATGCCATTCACTGGCCAACAAAATATATTTATGTTGTCTCTTTTCGTTCTCTGTATTCATTCTTTATTATTTTCGTCTGCAGACACACAATCCTTTGAGAATTTTTCGGTTTCCCATTATTCCCCTGTTACAGCAATCAAATTTAATTGACCTGTACAATACTCCTGATACAATAATCAAATTTAATTGACCTGTACAATACTCCTGATACAATAATCAAATTTAATTGACCTGTACAATACTTCGGCTACAGCAATCAAATTTAATTGACCTGTACAATTTAGCGTTACAATAATCAGCGCAAGCTGATTAAGTACAACTCTTTTGGCATGTTATTGTTCTGAATAGTGTAAATATGCAAATAAGGACCTGTCACGAGACTGTTCCCCAATCACATTTTTTCATTAAAACTATACCAAAGAAAAACTTGAATCACTTCAGCGGGTCCAACCCAGTCCTGATAAACCTTATACTTTTATGACATGGATACAGATAAGATCTTCTAACCAGATATCCATGAATAACTCACTCAGTATGTTAATGACAAGACAGAGCAAATGTACAATCAGGGACCCGTCCTGCTCAGACAACAAAAATATTTATCACAACTCAGGACGGTCTGAAAACAATCCCTTAAGCATACAAACACTCACCAACATCACCAAAACACCAAAGCTTTTAACGGGACTCTTACTTTAGCCCCTAACAACTCTTAACAACTCTTACACTTTAAAATGAATACAGGAACAGAGAATAATAAACTCAATTGATAAAGATTTTCCGTCACTCAGAGAAACACCCTTTAAGGACCAGCTCTCTACACAGCACTCAAACAATTTTAAACTCAGGCTTTCCTCAAAAGGTGCCTTTTACCTTGATTCTTATGAGCGCTCAGGTTTGAGTGTCCAAGGAGTGGCCTGTCCAGGTGCTCTGAATCCGAGATATTGGAAACCATCCTCTGCTACCATCTGTAAAAGCTGGAATACAAATAAACTGTTTAAAGCGCTAAACCTAATGCTATTACTACAGTGCTGTGCACTAACTTGACTAAGCAGCCTGGTAATCTATTGAGACATCTCTATTATCTCTAACTAATTTAAATATACACAAAAATAGATGACATAACCCGGCGCTAATATATGTGGAAAAAAAACAAAAATGAAAAAATATTGTGTATATAGTCCCAAATGGTGCCAAGTGATGAAATGATAGTTCAATGGTTACAACCTTAAAAGTCCGGTTGGGCACAGATTCAGTTCACAGTTCATCAAAACAGATGGTTCTTCTCATATGTTGTACTTGATCTAGAAGTGGCTAGATCACATGCAGGGGAGAGAATCTGTTCTTTAAACCTTCTTTCCTGGAAGCCTCTTGATGTCGCACGAACCCCTCGTGGTGTTCCTGGCCTCCGTGGGTATAGAAGGGATCTTTCTGCAGCCCCTGTCTTTAGGAATCCTGTACCTCTTACTCCGTTTAGGGAACAAAAAGAAGAAGGACAGAGGATTGCGCAGCACAATAAATCTTTAATGGCACTTGCCCAAAACCACAATGAAATACTCACAAAAGAAGGTGAGTTAAAATGCAATAAAAAGGTGCTCGGCCCAGCACACACACACAGCCGCCTGAGTCCCTGGTAGTCCGCTCCGGTACCGCGTGTACCTCGCGTGTATCCGGCGCTCTAGTGTGACGTCACTATCTTCCGTAAGACTCGCGGCTGGGATGACTGGGACACTGCTCCTTAGGCTCCTCCCTACGCGTTTCGTGACGGGGAACGTCACTTCGTCAGGACATCTGTAAAAGCTGTAAAAATGTTACAACAAAGATTCAGTTATCAAATGAGTTTATTTCAGGTGCACACAGCGGAGATAGCTTCAAAACAAAAAGCTTTCTCCAGATAACACGGTATGCCATATATTTATACCCTAAAACCTAAAGCTCCACCCCTTTATGGGGGGGCTTGCACATCACTAAATATTACCTCATTTTGTAATACATAACAATACTAAAGCTGATGTCATTTTGTAATACATAATACCGAATAACTGTATGTAAGCTAAAAATCATTATGGGGTTAAATGTGATGTCAGTTCTGCCACTTGGCACATTGTATGAGAAACTGAGCTTATCTTACAGGCTTGTCATAACATCTGGCCTGTTTACACTTTCATTTGGAAGCTGATTGAATAAGGAAATCTCAATAAAGTCAGCTAGGAGCGAAAACATTCCATTCTCTCTTTCACACAGATTTCTTCACATAGAAAGATGTCATTAAAATTCACAAAGACAAGATGGCGGACTAAAATAATCAAGCAAAATGGCTGCTTTGACCCTAATGCTGTTACATCAGACCCCCTAATGTCTCAACTTCGTCAATTCTTATCCAGAGGTACAATTCATATTGAGTATACTCATAATAACGGAGTATGTCCCTTCTACTACTCTTGGAATGTATTATCCTGTATCTACGTGTGGCTTAACTGAGATCTTTTGGAAGTGCTGCATTGAATATTAACTTCTCCGTTTTTACATAGTTACTGTTCAGTAGTAGCTTGGATCTTTGTCAAGTTCAGTCCACCCGGATATTATTCAAATCATTACACTCCTATTTTCCACTAACTATATACTGATGGGACGGCCGTTATTCGAACATTTAACGCGGTGTGTAGATCGGAATACCCATGTGATGGCGTGCAATTTATTTGAATCATGCCGACTTAAACACGCGGCTTGTTTATCATTTTGTCCGGGTCAGAAAAGGGCATTTTACCGTTGTCTGCAATACCGTCGAGAAACTCAAGTGGGCGATCGCGAATTGTTGTCATAAAAATTCAATAGCAATTCAATGTCTGTATTATACACAGAGCAGCATGTGTACTGTACTGTACTGTGCAGTATACAGTACGCAGAGAAGCGTGAAACGCATAGGCGTGTCACAGTATCACATTTCTGCGCATTAAACATTATGATGACCTTTTGAAAATATTTATTTGAACTGATAATCCATCATACAATGCTCTCGCCCCCGCACACACACAAGGCTCAAGGATTTCAACTTCTTATCTACAGTACACTTCTCCCACACCATTCATTTGTAATGGATGGCTTCCTGGCTTGAATATTTCCGAGCGTGGCCTTATAGTACATTCCTGCGCATGCGTATACTGTATGACTTCCCAGTAGAAGTTCAAGTCTGAAAAAAAAGATTTTTTTTTTGTTACAGGTGCACACAGCGGAGACAGCTTCAAAACAAAAAGCTTTCTCCAGATAACACGGTATGCCATATATTTATACCCTAAAACCTAAAGCTCCACCCCTTTATGGGGGGGCTTGCACATCACTAAATATTACCTCATTTTGTAATACATAACAATATTAAAGCTGATGTCATTTTGTAATACATAATACTGAATAACTGTATGTAAGCTAAAAATCATTATGGGGTTAAATGTGATGTCAGTTCTGCCACTTGGCACATTGTATGAGAAACTGAGCTTATCTTACAGGCTTGTCATAACATCTGGCCTGTTTACACTTTCATTTGGAAGCTGATTGAATGAGGAAATCTCAATAAAGTCAGCTAGGAGCGAAAACATTCCATTCTCTCTTTCACACAGATTTCTTCACATAGAAAGATGTCATTAAAATTCACAAAGACAAGATGGCGGACTAAAATAATCAAGCAAAATGGCTGCTTTGACCCTAATGCTGTTACATCAGACCCCCTAATGTCTCAACTTCGTCAATTCTTATCCAGAGGTACAATTCATATTGAGTATACTCATAATAACGGAGTATGTCCCTTCTACTACTCTTGGTATGTATTATCCTGTATCTACGTGTGGCTTAACTGAGATCTTTTGGAAGTGCTGCATTGAATATTAACTTCTCCGTTTTTACATAGTTACTGTTCAGTAGTAGCTTGGATCTTTGTCAAGTTCAGTCCACCCGGATATTATTCAAATCATTACACTCCTATTTTCCACTAACTATATACTGATGGGACGGCCGTTATTCGAACATTTAACGCGGTGTGTAGATCGGAATACCCATGTGATGGCGTGCAATTTATTTGAATCATGCCGACTTAAACACGCGGCTTGTTTATCGTTGTGTCCGGGTCGGAAAAGGGCATTTTACCGTTGTCTGCAATACCGTCGAGAAACTCAAGTGGGCGATCGCGAATTGTTGTCATAAAAATTCAATAGCAATTCAATGTCTGTATTATACACAGGGCAGCGTGTGTACTGTACTGTGCAGTATACAGTACGCAGAGAAGCGTGAAACGCATAGGCGTGTCACAGTATCACATTTCTGCGCATTAAACATTATGATGACCTTTTGAAAATATTTATTTGAACTGATAATCCATCATACAATGCTCTCGCCCCCGCACACACACAAGGCTCAAGGATTTCAACTTCTTATCTACAGTACACTTCTCCCACACCATTCATTTGTAATGGATGGCTTCCTGGCTTGAATATTTCCGAGCGTGGCCTTATAGTACATTCCTGCGCATGCGTATACTGTATGACTTCCCAGTAGAAGTTCAAGTCTGAAAAAAAAGATTTTTTTTTTTGTTACAGTATTTATTTTTCTTTTCTCGACATGGGCTTGCATAGCAATTATGGAAATTATGAGAATCAAACAGTACTATTGATTTTTAATTCCACACTAGTCATGTACGTTCTTTCTGAGGTGTGTGGCATACTGTAGTACTGTGATTTTTATTTGGGGGTGTGGGGATCAAAACATTATGATGACCTGTTGAAAATATGTCTTTGAACTACAGTATAGGTAAATCTTCATACAGCTCGCACCCCCCCCCCCGCACACACACAAGGCTCAAGGATTTCAACTTATCAACACCTCTCACAAACCATTCATTTTCAAATGGTTGGCTTTGTGGTTTCTTTAATCTTCCCGAGCCTGCTCTCACAGTTCTGCACCTGCGTGTAATTCTCTTTGGTTGGGACCTGGGACCTTGTTGATTATTAATGCGCATGCGTGTAAAACTTCCCATTCATTTGGAAGTTAATTCAAGTTTTAAAAATATATACTGTACAACATTTTTTTTTTTTTTGGTTATCGCCATGGCTTGCATAGCAAGTATGGATATTATGAGATTCAAGTTTTACAAATGCAGTATATATTTTGGGGGTTATCACCATGGGTGTGCATAGCAATTATGGATATTGTGAGAATCAAACAATACTGTTGCTTTTTAATTCCACACTAATCATGTAAGTTCTTTCTGAGGTGGGTGGCATACTGTAGTACTGTGATTTTTATTTGGAGGTGCGGGGATCAAAACTTTATGATGACCTGTTGAGAATATGTCTTTGAACTACAGTACAGGTAATCCTTCATACAGCTCGCACCCCCTCCCCCCCGCACACACAAGGCTCAAGGATTTCATCCTCTTATCAACACCTCTGACAAACCATGCCATGCATGCACAAGTGTGATAAGCTAAGCCCTTCTAACTTGCCTTTTCTTCAACACAACACTGGGGGCTCCCCAGTATTAATAAGATTAACTTGTTGTGTGAGATACAGGCCTAGCTAAGCAAGCCCTTCTAAAACTGCTATTGTACTGTAACAATACAAGTCAACTTGAAGTTCAAAGCTTATCAATAACACAACAACAGAGCCCTCCAATAGAGCCATTCACGTAAATGTACTGTTGCGTGATTATCATGAGCTGGGCAGAAGACATGTTGGATAATCCTTAATGCAGGAAAATAATATTTTTCTATAGAATTTTATTGCATTATTAACAGAAATGATTGATTAAACAATAAAAATATAATCATTTTTATAAAACTTTTTTTGTTTTTCTATATATTTTTTCCCAAACTAATGTGAAGTGCAATGCATTGTTTGTTGAACTGTTCATAAGAATTTCAGGTCTGCAAGAGGGGGTCGGTTTAAAAAATAGATTTTATTTTTAATCCATAATACAGTACAAAAATACAGTACAGAAGCTCTTGTCTTTCGCTTCGTTATGGCATTGCGAGATGGGGGGAGATCGGGGAGAGAGGGGCTGCAGCTCTGAAAATACAGAATTTCAAAATATTTTTTTTTAAACAAATTTTTTGGGGGGCAAAAACGAATTTCTATAGTAACTACTGAGAGAGGGTGGGAGAGGGGGGTTTGTGTAAGATACAGGCTGGTTTGTACATGAACACCATACTATTATCTTACACATCCCCCCTTCATTTTTTCATTGCGGCAGTTCTGAAAATGAAAAGAAACAATAAATGCAGACATGGTTAGTTTGAGTGCTATATAGTACTTACAGTGCTGTAAAGTACCTGTATCATACCTTCCTGTATAGAGATACAGAGAAGAGTCTTCTCTGCCAGTGCTCAAAGTGGAATAAATTGCTTCTCTTAGGAGATGGTTGAGTAGCTATATAGCTTAATTAATCATTTCAAATGCACCAATTGTTGTTGGAGGAACCAGGAAATGTATATAGAGTAAACTGTATTAAGGTCAAAAATGCTCAAAATTGGGGTGTGGGTAACACATAGAAAAGGGATGTCAAGGGAACCCAAAAGAATTAGGGACCCTGATCCCTATCTAAATAATCACTCCAAAAGCCCTTAGAGCTAGACCATAGTGCTAAATAATACAGTGTCAATGACAAGTACTCACAACCTTTATACACACTGTCCTTCTGGTTCTGGTGTGCTCTCAGCCCGACATATGAAGTACAAAATCACCCTGGATAGGGGGAAAGATGGCAGTGCACAGTGTGCCACCAGGTGCCTCGTGCGTTCCAGAAGCAGGAAGAAAAACGGAAGCTGGATGGCGATTTTCGGTGCAAAATTTAATAAACAGTAATGAACAGCAACGACATGTTATTATAAAGAAAATCCTCTAGAGAAAGAACTCTGACGCGTTTCGTGCATCCACTGCACTTTGTCAAAGAGTGACATACCTTCCTGTGCCTGATTAACTGAAATAAAGGATTAAACAATAACAATACAGTATTTAAAAAAAATTAAACACACTTTTATTTTATTTTTGGCAAAAACAAATTTCTATACAGTAACTACTGAGAGAGGGTGGGAGAGGGGGGTTTGTGTAAGATACAGGCTGGTTTGTACATGAACATCATACTATTATCTTATACACCCCCCCCCCCCTTCCTTTTTTCACTGTGGCAGTTCTGAAAATGAAAAGAAACAATAAATGCAGACATGGTTATTTTTAGGGCCATACTTACCTATATCATACTTACCTGTGCCTTATTACTTTCCCGAGGCCTGGCCATTACGTTGTATAACAATAGGCAACACAGTCGCAATATGATTGATATATTTATTACATCTGGCTACGGTGAGTATGTTGTTCCAGAAATGCAGTATCCCTTTTTCCAATTCATCCTTTTTTGACGGTTTCCACACTTTTCTGATATAATCCTTCAACTCATGCCATACCGTTTTGATGCGATTAAAATCTGGTGATCTGGAATACAGTAGGAGGGGAGAAAAAAGGTGAATTACTTACTGTAAGGAGATATAAACTGTGTAAAACAATGAGAAATGGTTACCCAACTTACTCCGCTGGCATCTTAACCCAGTTGATACTGCTGGCAAGAATGTGAGCTGTTGACGCGGTGTGTTTCAGATCATTATTCTGGAAGAACCGGTGACCAGATGGGAAATCATTCCTAATGTATTCGACAACATGTGTAATTATGTGATCTTGGAAGAACGCTTTATTCATGATTCCTGGAAACAAGTAATATACACAGAGAAAACACGTCGCTAACCCCAGACACACAAACATAGATGCTTTACACTAAACAACCTGGTGCAAGGGGAAAGTACATAAGTAAACACACAAATAATCAGCTAGGATTATAAATAGCCCCCTAGTACTGCACTCAAGGTAGGTGACAGAGTAGGTACAATGTCATGCCGTGAGAGGCCAAAATATAGCCTATTTCCCAAAATAGGAGAGCCGCCAAAAATCACACACTAAGGCAAATAATAAATACTTTAATAATATCTAATAAAAACGACGAAACACAATAAAACTGCACGAAAGTGCAAGGATAAAATCCCCAAATGTGTGGAGTCACGGAGCAATAAACGTGAGTAATTGCTGTACAGATAAACACACAAAAGTAAACCTGTGTGTGGCTGCCAAAATAAGTCCCATACAGTCCTATCCCACTATACACACGTATGGCACAGTAAGTCACTGAGTGAGGGACAATGTAAAGCAGGTAACCAATAACCGCAATGTATACACATATAACCTCTGAGTAAGGTTTAAGCATCTATTGCAAAGGCTGCCAGTGATATCACAAAAGTATGGAGCTAGCTGTGATGTGTAGCGGTATCCCGCGACTAGAATGGCCCCAACAACAATCTGGAATTGGCCTCAAAGTAATTTATATTTAACCCGAACATAAAGGCCTCGATGTATTAGCAGCTTGGAGCTCCGTAAATACTCTGGAGCTTGCCTATGTGCGTAGGATATACAACCTGATCCGCAGTCTGTAAACGTTGACGTACACGCGGCCCAGCAGGATAGTTTTTCTTCTGCATCCCGGACGCGGGAAGGGCGCACAAAGCTGCTCAAACTCGATCCTGGACTGCGTGAGGAGGCCAGGGGTCAATTCTATATGTATGTGAGTCCCTTTGCTGTTTTAATTAATAAATGCGATTTCTTGTGAATATTTAACTGGAACCGTGCCTCACTCGTTTTTCTCATCACCCAACCCCTCCCCCCCCCCACGCATCATAACACCTGGGGGGAGAGCCTGGCTGACGCCTGGGAGTTAACACTGATTTTCGTGCTGCCCTGGATACTGGAGAAAACCCCCATTACGTGACGAATAGATGTGGATGGGTTAAATTTAACCCCAAAGTAACCAATTTCTACACCAGCTCACACAGGGCCGTGTGAGTATAGCCTTATAGATTATATATAATTTCCCCTAACCCTATCAACATACAGCTATATCTACCTGGGAGAGGCACAGCTCGCCCTCAAGGAGGTGATCACTAATTGTGGTTGCTTACACATGGCCGTGTAAGTATTATTATATTTACAACCCGCCCCCCACCTTTGGAACTACTGTCAATATTCATCACCATTATTATTGTATATGTCTTTCTAATCCCATGCTCCCCCATTGTTTGTTTGTTCCCATGTTTCTATAAGGGCTCTGGATTAACCCTTTTCTGGGGTTGAAGCTGAAGGGATCCTACTGTTTGCTCCAAGTATTTGTAAGAGAGCTATTGTCGAATTGACCGCTTTACTGTAAACACACTTTTGTTTCTAATCTGAGGTAAGCGCCTGGTTTTTTGCACACTTATTTGGTCCACCAGAAGTGTTGTCTCCTTACAGTGTAAAGAAAAAAAGAACAATTTGTTACAGTAGGCAAATTAAGCATCCCTCCCTCAAATAAAGCATCGCAATAGACTGCACAGTCACAAACTCAGTCACTCCTACAGTACCACTGAATTACTGGCATAAAACCTGGTGACATACTGTACTGTACTGTTGATGCTTTGTGGGTGTGTGTGTACAGTAAATGCAGGATTATTAGTTACAATAGTTAAACACAGGCATACAGAACAGTACAAGACGTTGTTAGAGTTACAGTATGGAGGACAAAGAGTACTACTGTAGTACAGTAGTACTGTACTTACTCAGTAGTGACGGTCGGATTTCTTTTGACATTTTTGGCCTTCCCATGCGCATGATAACTAACAGTGCTTTTTGCTAAAACGAAGCCCGAAGCAAGTAACCAGCGTTGGATCTGTAAAATGCGGTGTCCATTCTGGTACATATCCTTTATTCTCAAGATTAGATCTTTTGAAATCCTTTTCTTTGGCATCGCTGCTGTTAGAAAAGAAATGCGAGCACACACAGAGCAATTCGAAGTGAATTCAATGTGTATTGAATGTGCATTGAATACACAAAATGGATGGTGTATTTATACTTTAATTTAATGTGCCTCAACGTCAATCAACAGGATTAGTACACAGTACGCCCACTTTTAACACCTGCACCTCGTGTCCATGCCCGCGAAAAATTTCAAATAAAAGGTGACACAAATTGCATAGACTCTCACATACTGATCTCTATCTGAACTTTCTCTTGTCCAGATATTGCATTGTGCATTCGTCCTTCTGTTTCCATGGATTGCCCCTGATTCTACGGACGCAGGAACCAGCGTGCTTCTGCCGTGCCGGCCAAGCGAAAGGCGAAAGCTTTTTCCCAGCCAAAACCTAAGCGAAAATCAAAGCAGAATATTGAAAATTTTCTGAAGGCTCCAAAGTTTAAGACCCCTGTGCCTTATTTTGTGAAGAAGAAATTCGGCGCCCTTAGCACAGTGCAAGTCAAGTGGAGTCCCAATCCTCTCCTTGCACCCCCCCCCCTCTCACCTGCTCCACAACCCATCCTCGACGCTGCTGCTCTCCTGTCAACCCCCTGCCAACCTGCTCCAGAACCCATCATTGAGGCTGCTCTCCTGTCAACCCTCTGCCAACCTGTTCCACAACCCATCCTCGACGCTGCTGCTTTCCTGTCAACCCCCTGCCGGCCTGCTCCACAACCCATCATTGAGGCTGCTCTCCTGTCAACCCCCTGCCAACCTGCTCCACTGCCCATCATTGAGGCTGCTCTCCTGTTAACCCCCTGCCGACCTGCTCCACTGCCCATCATTGAGGCTGCTCTCCTGTCAACCCCCTGCCGGCCTGCTCCACAACCCATCATTGAGGCTGCTCTCCTGTCAACCCCCTGCCAACCTGCTCCACAACCCATCATTGAGGCTGTTTTCCTGCCAACCCCCTGGTCACCAGCTCCACCAACCATCCTCGATGCTGTTCTCCTGGC
Organism: Ascaphus truei; assembly: GCF_040206685.1. Classification (NCBI taxonomy): domain Eukaryota; kingdom Metazoa; phylum Chordata; class Amphibia; order Anura; family Ascaphidae; genus Ascaphus; species Ascaphus truei. The sequence continues at coordinate 259,354,161 of NC_134483.1, forward strand.
CACCCCCTGGTCACCTCCTCCACCACCCACCTATGCAGATGTCTACAGCACGGAGCAAAAGGTTGATCTTCTTTTGGAGACCATGTTGAGTATGGATATGCGAATGGAGAAAATGGAAAGGAACATGGAGAAGATGGAAAGGAAGATTGTGGGGATGTATTCTTTCATGCGAGTTCCTGTCCCTGTCCCTGTATGTCCGACGCAGGAGCAGGAGGGTGACCTGCATGATGTGACCTTCACGCTTCCCTCAACAAGCCCCCCACACTCACCCCATCCATCACAAGATCATCTGTACCAGTATGCCTTTGAGGACGAGATGTCAACTCCGGTAAAGGCCACAACAGGAGGAAAGCATCCTCCCAGACCTCCTACCCTCGCCCGCTGCCAGAAGTACACCAGCACCCAGGATTATAATGCTGCCGGACATCATCTTGACCGACCTGACCCAGCATGCCCGGGAGAAATACAAGACTGGAAGTGCTGGTGCAGCCCATAAATTTGCCCTGTCAATTTTTAAACACCACGTCAGTTTTTGGATGTACAGCCGTTGGACCCACAATGTAAATTATGAAGGAAATAAAAGAAAGAAGGCTCTGCCAGCAAATTTTAGAAAGAACTTTTTGAATGAAGTGGAGCGTTATTTCCGTGTTACCCAACAATTATGAGAGCTGTGAGAGACACTATAAATGGCCTGTTGAGGCATACAAGGGCTCGTGTTTGGAGTGGCATCCCTCTTGCTAACGACTTTTCCCAAACTCTAGTGTAGTGCAAAAGTTTAACCAAAAAAACATGGATTTATGGTTTAATGCGTTTAATCATTTTCTTTTTTAGTTTTATTGTTTGGAAATATTGTTATTGTTTAATCATTTATTTCTGTTAATCAGGCACAGGTAAGTATGAATTCATTTTTGCAAAAAAAAGTGTTTTATAAAAAATCTTTTGAAATACTGTATTGTTATTGTTTAATCATTTATTTCTGTTAATTAGGCACATGTAAGTATGATACAGGCACTTTACAGCACTGTAAGTACTGTATGGCACTCAAACTAACCATGCCTGCATTTATTGTTTCTTTTCATTTTCAAAAGTGCCGCAATGAAAAAAGGAAGGAGGGGGGGATGTGTAAGATAATAATACAGTGTTCATGTACAAAACAGCCTGTATCTTACTCAAACCCACCTCTCCCACCCTCTCTCAGTAGTTACTGTATAGAAATTCGTTTTTGCCCCCCCAAAAATTTGTTTAAAAAAAATATTTTGAAATACTGTATTTTCAGAGCTGCAGCCCCCTCTCTCCCTGATCTCCCCCCATCTCGCAATGCCATAACAAAGAGAAAGACAAGAGCTACTGTACTGTATTTTTGTACTGTATTATGCATTAAAAATAAAATCCATTTTTTAAACCAACCCCCTCTTGCAGACCTGAAATTCTTATGAACAGTTCAACAAACAAAGCATTGCACTTCACATTAGTTTGGGAAAAAATATATAAAAAAACAAAAAATGTTTTATAAAAATGATTATATTTTTATTGTTTAATAAATAATTTCTGTTAATAATGCAATAAAATTCTATAGAAAAATACTATTTTCCTGCATTAAGGATTATCCAACATGTCTTCTGCCCAGCTCATGATAATCATGCATTTACGTGAATGGCTCTGTTGGAGGGCTCTGTTGTTGTGTTGTTGATAAGCTTTGAACTTCAAGTTGACTTGTATTGTTACAGTACAATAGCAGTTTTAGAAGGGCTTGCTTAGCTAGGCCTGTATCTCACACAACAAGTTAATCTTATTAATACTGGGGAGGGGGGAGTGTTGTGTTGAAGAAAAGGCAAGTTAGAAGGGCTTAGCTTATCACACTTGCGCATGCGTGGCATGGTGCATGGTTTGTCAGAGTTGTTGATAAATAGTTGAAATCCTTGAGCCTTGTGTGTGTGTGCGGGGGGGGGGTGTAAGCTGTGCGAGCTGTATGAAGTTCAAAGCTGTAGTTCAAAGACATATTCTCAACAGTTCATCATAATGTTTTGATCCCCAAACCCCCAAATAAAAATCAAAGTACTACAGTATGCCACCCACATCAGAAAGAATGTATATGACTAGTGTAGAATTATAAAGCAACAGTACTGTTTGAATCTCATAATATCCATAATTGCTATGCAAGCCCATGGCGATAACCCCCAAAAATATATATTTGTAAAACTGGAATTAAAAAATAAAATGTATTTTTTGACCGACCCCCTATTGCAGACCTGAAATTCTTATTAACAGTTCAACAAAGCATTGCACATCACATACTGTAATGTAATGCAAGGGCAAGGGCATTTCTCTTACCTGTTGTTAAAAAAAATGTAAAAATGAGACATACAGCACAGTACAGTACAGCACAGTATAGTAATTGACACGCATGCGCATACCAGTAAAAGAACAACAGTAGTACTGTTGCAAAAGTTGAAAGCATTGAATAATAAATAATACATACTGTATAGAATAAAAGATATATATTTTTATTTTTGGTGTTTATAAAAAAAGTTGTGAAGATGACAGTACTGAACAATGGAAAAAAAATTTTGAAGATTAAAAAAGCAGCATACTGTACAGTATAAGGTTTTCTATAAAACTCACAATTGTTCTATCAATAAAAATGGCACTGTCACTAAATGTTTGCCTACTTGGCAAACAATGCGCAAGCAACTTTTAAAAAAAGAGATATTGGAGGTCCATCCAAATCCCTTCTTTTATCTTTTTTCCGCTTGATGTTAAAGTTTATTTTCTGGGGGAAAACAATCAAATATGCTACTATTACCGGTATTGCGCATGCGTCGTCGTGTCATTGGGAATTAAAGCAGCCGTTCAAGCAATATCCTACATCTGTGTCTGTAGGATGAGAACAAACTCTTGATTGGCTCTGACTCTTCAGCCCCACCCTCTCCCTACATTTTTAAGCTGCAGCATCATGTACTTCAATAGACAATCAAATCATTCTTCAAATTGCACTCAACAGAGAAACATCCCCTCAACTCGCATACAGTATTGTATTGTCCCCTCAACTCGCTTACAGTATTGTATTGATGCACTGTAAAGTACGTACAGTATTGTTTAAAAAATCATTTTGATTTGACACACGCAAGCTTGAACTGCAGCTCTAAACTTACAGTAATACTGTCATGTACTGTACAGTACAGTATAGGGTAATACAGTGTAGTACATTACTGTATATTTACCTTCATTATAAACTTTGCCAAACGGGAGGTGATGACTCACTGTGACTCCAAGTCTGCATTATAGTTGACAGGTGACAGCTGACCTGGTACACTTGTAGTTGACAGCTGATGAAGTGGGAAATCATTTTGGTACTGGTAAATGCAAGCTTCCGGGTAGTACCTGTAAGCGAAATCATGCTCAGGCTGGAACTTTTCCAGGTATTCAGGCGGGGACAGGTACAAAGGATTGCCGTTCACCTAGTTATCACTGACGGCTGGACCGGCCGGTGCTGGTGCTGTTGCCGGTACATTGCTGGATTGGGATTGACGATTCTTATATGGGTTAAAACCGACCTTTCTTCTTTTGAAATTGCCATGATTAAACATACTGTTAAATTCTGGCATGACAACCCAATACCCACAAATCTCTCTGGTAGGAGGGGCAATGCGAAAAAAACACTGATCGTTACTTAAGGTTTTTCTTATCGCATGCTTCCACCCATGAACGTCTGGTGAAAACTTGGAAAAATTGTAGTTCGAAATTAAATATTCATATATTTCAGATACCATCGCCATTGCAGCATTGCAGACTGCAGCATTTATTGCCGAATATATTAAAAATGCATAACTACAGTCAGGTTTTTTATACGCCTGTGGTGTAGCCATAATGTCCACAAAGCAATTGTGCGGGGAAAGAATGTAAATAAAAAGACACACATTGAGTATTTAAAGCTTTTTATTAAGAACGCCTAATTTGATAACGTCTTCGAAAAATCAAGGTCAATTCACAATGGGCCACTGTAAGTATGTACCAGTATAGACGTGGGTGCTATCTGTTTTAAACACCTGCACCCTTACATTGTAGCAAAGTACTGTAGACTGTAGCACTATACCATGCACATTACAATTCAATACAATTCATTAAATGCATTAATTTCTGCCACCTGGCAGATACGCAAAGAATAGCAATCAAATTATAATTCATTAACTTCTGCCACATGGTGGATATGCGAAGAATTGCATCCAAAGAAACAATAAACCATTAAATTAAACAGATCAGCCGCGTGTTGCTGCCCAGTGCCAGATTGCGTGAACACGGCATGAATAGTGGTCAAAACGCGGAAATACCGAATGGAATACAGCGGTCAACACGAAAACTGATTAGAGATCAGTTCGAATAACGTCCGTTCCATCAGTACTTTAAGTGTTTTGGTTAATTTTTGAGAAATGGAGTGCGTTTTTTGGCAATATCAGTTTTTTTGCTGACAGTCTATACCTTTATTTGCATGGATCGATTGTAATTTTGTGCCCTGAACTTTATATTCATCACTTTTCTTGTTTATTTTTAAGTATGGAGGATGTTCTCAGGGATACTCTACAGATACGACTTATGTCAATAGATGTGCAGATAATGGTGAAGATGTGCCAAAGTGGTCTTTGATGATATATGGGACATTATTTGTAACAAACCCTCTGACCTGATTGTTTATTGTCTTAAATTGGAAAATTGCTCTCACAAGATATAAGATACTGGTGGGACATAACAACTTTATAAAGCTATACAAAGGTTCACAGGATCCCAAGACGGATACGTTGAAAAAACCCATACATTTGGCTTTCTGAATAAGGAATTTTAAAATGACTGGAAGAAAGTACTTGACGATTGTTCATGCAAACTTATTGACTTAATCAGACAGTATAAAGTTAAAGAAAAAATACTTCTGGAGACAGAGATAGTCTCTACAAACTAAACGTAAGGTTTTTGACAAAAATGGAACATTATACTGATTATGACCGTATATTACTAAGAAATATTGATGTTATGGAGAAAACAATCATGACTAAAAAACAACATAAGTTTGAACATGACCGTATAGACAGTATAGACTGTGAGAAACAACAAATATACTGTATGTATGGCAGGAAACAGCGCCTAATCCATAAAAGATTTAGACCAAGATTCCAATCTAAACAACATAGAAATCAAGAACACACTGATTAAACCCCTAAGAAATCAATACTGAAAAGTAAAAATACAAATACATCAAGTTTTGAATTAGCTCAGTCAGACACTGAAAATAGAAATCAGGTGGTTTCATTCAATTATTCAAGAGATAATTGGAGACATAGGGGTGGTGACCAAGGAGCTATTGGAAAAACTTCCCTTGGATCCGGTTATTCGGACTCCAGAAATGAGGAACATTTTTCTTATTCTTGTAATGCAGGATACAAAAAACTATGGAGGACAAGAAGAGGGGGAAGGGAGAACAGAGTGGCCAGCAAACGGAAAAAATATTCTTAAGTGACATTGAGAATAATGTGATTAGAATCTCTAATACAACACTAAAAGAAGATGAACTCAGTCTACTAAATAAAGGACTGAACTTTGCTCCCTAATGAGATTTCAATCTCTTTAACACCTTACTTGATTTGCAGCTTTTTGTCCGAAAATTGTCTCTCAAAAAGCATTTTTTTAGATTTTCAAGTGATGATATGCAAGAGTCTTGAATTGAATGTGTAGTTCTGAGATTATTGATAATGATGGGGAGGGAGGTGATTTTAATCCTTCCCCATTTATCAGTTTATCCACTTTCAAAGATCTCTGTGCCTTGTCTGACCTAGAGGAATTATTTGATGATCAACTTTTAACTCATGATGATGATATTTTCTCTGACTCTAACTTCTTTGGCCAACAACATTCTGGATTAGTTAAGAAATCTACTTTTGTCACAGGAGACCAGGTTATTTACACCTTTTTACTAGGATCATTGATTGAGCAAAACAGGTAAGTGAAAGAAATTGTAAATGTATTCACATAAGTACAGTAGGTATACAAACAGTGGAACACAAACGACATAAGAAATACACACTACTTGGGACCTGGACAAAAAAATAGACTTTCCTAGTTTAAATAGAGTGTAAAAAAAGTCTTTATTTGACCAGGACTAAGCAGTGATAAGTTGTTTTAAGAGCGCAAATGGCTCTTAGAATGTGAAGTTCCGCCGAGCGCGATTCACTAAACTGCGCAAACAGGCACTTTGCGCTCTAAAACTGACTTTTGTCCAATAAATTTTTCAAACTCCAAATTTGATCGTGCGATCAGCTGTTTGCGCTGAATCCTGCCCTTCTGCGGGATTCACTAAGCAACGCAAACTTATCGTACGCGAAAGTTGCGCTGAATAAAGCTCACAAGCTAAATTCAGGTGATAAAAAAAAGCAGGACTTTTTGCAGGCGCAACACCCATTCAACAGGCCGGCGGGTGTCCCTGGCTAACCCTGCGTGTGTCCCTGAGGGAGGCCAGGGTCCCGCGAGTGTCCCTGGCTGACCCCGTGGGAGTGCGGGGGTCCCCGCGGCCGTGCCTTGGTCCTGCGGGTGTCTGCGGGAGTCCCCGCGGGCCTGCGGTACCAATGTTGTGCCTCCAAAATAATAAACAATATTTCTAACTAAATACACCCCCTTTCCCCCGCCCCCTAATACATACAAAATAGTAATGGGCAAAATTATTATTATCCACATATGGATAATAATGCATTTGCCCATTTAAAATATATATAAATCACAATAAATACAATACATACATATTACACTTACCTTTTCCAGGCACCCACAATGAAGGCCGTCTTCATCCTCATCTTCATCCTGCCCATGTCCCCTCCTAAGCTGCAAAACATACAAAACAATCAAAATAGCCAATGTAATGTCCCCTAACCCCTTAATCACCTTAGCGGTCATTAACCGCTATAGTCAGTGGTTGACAAATCACCAAAAAATCTACTCGCCACCTAGTACCAAACGTGTGCTGCTTGGGCCAATATTTATTCGCCCGGGGGTTAAATCCACTCGCCCGGGGTGAGCAAATGTATAGGTTTGTCGAACAGTGGCTATAGTCATTAAGGGGTTAACCCACCCTCACCCACAACTCGGGAGGCCTATACACCCTTCCCCACTACCCACCCCATGAGGCCTGAGGCCTAACCACCTACTACCCACAAGGAGGCCTACACAGCCTGGCTTGGGAACATTACCCACTACCCCACCCCCGTTAAACACAATAAACAGCACTATATTTAATAAACACTACATAACCCACCCCCTGTGCCCCCAATAAATACCTGATTTATTCTTTTACATACAGGGTTAATACCCCAGGCCCACGGGAGTCCCCGGTGGCCCTGACGGGTGTCCATAGACCTCACAGTAGCCCAGCACAAGGTTTCAAACAGGGTCTGGAGGCCTACGGGTGGTCCCCGCCAGGCGCCGTTGTCCACCAGGTGGTCTCCGTGGGTCCACGTGGGCCATAATGGAGTCTCCACAGGTAGGCCTGCGGGTGTCTGGGGGGCACCGGGTCAGACCCACAGGTGTCTGAGGGGCCTCGGATGGTTTGCATGGGGGTCTTGTGGTCCACGGGTGGTCCCTACGGGTCCACGGTGCCCCCACAGATGGAGCCACTGGTTCTTCCCCGCAGGTGTCTCCCGTTGACACGCCAGCCTGGTACCCGTGAGTGTCCAAGGAGACCTCAGGTGGTTTCCAGAGGTCCCCGCAGACCTGAGGAACCAACCCTGTATGTAAAAAAAATAAACCTGTCCTATCCATATAAATACATAAATAACCCCCACTCCCCCCCACACACATACAGTACAGCACAGTAATGTGCAAAATTACTATTATACAGATATGGATATTAGATTATTTGCCCATTATGCAACACATAAACATGCATAAATAAAAACATGAAATTGTAATCTGTAAATCACCACATTGCATTTTACAATTAAACCAGCAGCATTTTTAAAATTAAAGGTTATCTCCTCTCCCAACAAACCAGCAGCTAGACAAATGTATATCAAATGTCACACAATTGCATTGTGTGTACATGATGCAATTAATCTGTGCATCCTGTAACACTATGCAAAATCAATTTCAAAATAAAATACACTATGAACAACAACATACAATGCCATCCACAAAATCAAATAGAAACTAAGCAAGTAAACATAAATACATTTTCCATCAATCAATTAATCAATTTCCTAAATCAATTACAATACAATCCAAATCAATGATACAATTCACTATTCAATTCCTAATCCAAACCATTGACAAAATAATTCAACTTCAAAGTAACCACCATCATACAAATCTAACTACCAGAAATAAGCCATTATTCAAAAGCAAGCCCCTGAAATATACTCCTGCAAAGAGCATTAAAAATGACATGTAACTAAATAAAAATGACATTACACACACAACAATGTATAAATCAAGCAGCTAAATACATTATTATTATTTGTATTTAGTTACATGTCATTTTTAATGCTTTATGCATAATTGATTTAGGAAATTGATTAATTGATTATGTTGTTGTTCATAGTGTATTTTATTTTGAAATTGATTTTGCATAGTGTTACATGATGCACAGATTAATTGCATCATGTACACTTCAATGCAATTGTGTGACATTTGATATACATTTGTCTAGCTGCTGGTTTGTTGGGAGAGGAGATATCATTTATTTTTAAAAATTGTGCTGGATTAATTTTAAGATGCAATGTGCTGCTGGTTTAATGTTACAGTATTATGTGATAATTATGAGATTCAGATTTGATGTTTTATGTATACATGTTTATGTAATCCTTAACCAGTTATTTGTATATTGATGTTATATGTGTGTGTATATATATACATATATATATATATATATATATATATATATATACACTGGCGACACACTTTATCGCAGTGCGGCCAGATCCGCAAGCCGGGAGATTTCCCGGCTTGCTAGTGGCCGCCCCTCGGCGTGCCGCGCGTCATAGACGCGCGGTCACGCGTCTTCGGGAGCCTGCGCACCCTGCACGCGCGTCCAGGGCTCCCCGAGGGAGCCCTGGTGTCCCGCGATCTGCGGGACGGCGGCAGGGGGTTCCGGGGGACCCGGCGGACCCGGCAGCGGGAGGGAGAGCGCCCCGATCGGAGGGCGCTCTTCCGCTGCTTCGGCGCGCGCCCGTCACACTCGGGCGCGCGCCAGGCTACTGCTGCGGCACAGAACGGGCAAATGCTCGAATAAACTGTGCCGCAGCAGTATATATATATATACAGGCATACCCCGCATTAACGTACGCAATGGGACCGGAGCATGTATGTAAAGCGAAAATGTACTTAAAGTGAAGCACTACCATTTTCCTACTTATCGATGCATGAACTGTACGTCAATCGTCATATACGTGCATAACTGATGTAAATAACACATGTGTAACAGTCTCTATAGCCTCCATGCTTGCGCACAGCTTCGGTACAGGTAGGGAGTCGGTATTGCTGTTCAGGACGTGCTGACAGGCGCATGCGTGAGCTGCCGTTTTCCTATTGAGCGATATGTACTTACTCGCGAGTGTACTTAAAGTGAGTGTCCTTAAACCGGGGTATGCCTGTACACATATATATATATAAATATATATATATATATACACACACATATAACACCAATATACAAATAAATGGTTAAGGATTACATAAACATGTATACATAAAACATCAAATCTGAATCTCATAATTATCACATAATACTGTAACATTAAACCAGCAGCACATTGCATCTTAAAATTAATCCAGCACAACTTTTAAAAATAACATGTGAAATATATATATATACCCTATTTCCTCAATTCTAAAACGCACCTTTTTTTCAATTTTCACATGTCTGAAATCGGGGTGCGTCTTAGAATCGATGTACAGTGGCGACACAGTTTATTACACTGCGGCCAGATCCGCAAGCCGGGAGATTTCCCGGCTTGCTAGTGGCCGCCCCTCGGCGTGCCGCGCGTCATAGACGCGCGGTCACGCGTCTTCGGGAGCCTGCGCCCCCTGCACGCGCGTCCAGGGCTCCCCGAGGGAGCCCTGGTGTCCCACGATCGCGGGACGGCGGCAGGGGGTTCCGGGGGACCCGGCGGACCCGGCAGCGGCAGGGAGAGCGCCCCGATCGGAGGGCGCTCTTCCGCTGCTTCGGCGCGCGCCCGTCACCCTCGGGCGCGCGCCAGGCTACTGCTGCGGCCAAGAACGGGCAAATGCTCGAATAAACTTGGCCGCAGCAGTATTAAAAAAAAAGTGTCTACAGTACTAACCCCCTCTTTTCACTTAACATGTTTCAGGAGAGGTCCCACGTTTGCAGACGGTTAAAGATGGACAGCGGGCGGGAGTCCGGTGGCGGTTGCAGGACAGGTCCCAAGTCTGAAGGTGAATGAAGATAAGAAGACAGCGGGCGTGTGGTGGTGGAGGCGTCTAATAGATCATAATAGCAGGAGCAGAGCGGCATAAGGGAACGGCTTAGGAGGTGCACACTGTTACACCGGAAGTTGACCGATGTCTGACTTCCGGTTACAGTGTGCACCTCCCAAGCCATTCCCCCTATGCCGCTCTGCTCCTGCTCAGCTCTCCTGCTGCCGCACCCCACCGCACGCCCGGTGCCATCTTATCTTCATTCACCTGCCAATTTTTGACCTGTCCTGCTGCTGCACACACACCCGCTGTCCATCTTCAAACATCTGCAGACGTGGGACCTCTCCTGCCGCCGCCGCCCGCTTCATCCTCCGCTGACATGGGGCCTCTCCTGAAACATGGTAAGTGAAAAAGTAATTTTCCTCGATTGTAAGGGCCAAATCGATGGTGCGTCTTACAATCGAAGGCGTCTTTCAATCGAGGAAATACGGTATATATATATATATATATTGTGGCAGGATGGCCGTGGTAAGTGAGGAGACAACACAACTTTTCTGATGAAATAGTGCTGGTGGATTTATTTGTCCAAAAAAAGGTAACTAAAACAATGGGTACACTGTCCCTTTAAATTAAACATAAACAAAAAACCTAACCCCGGTCGGGGCACTGACTAAACAAAAGTGCAGGCTAACTATCTGGCTGGCTAGCTAACCTAGTCCAGCCCAACAATAGCAGTTGGCTCCTTACCTGGGAGCTTTATTCCCCCCTTGGGACAGGATCAATCTGGGCAGCTTGTGTCTGTCAACACTCCTCTGTCTTCTCTCTGTGCCTCAGAGAGAGACTGCCGCCACAGAGGCATTTCCTCTTCCTGTTTTTAAAGCAGGTGAAGGAGCTTAATTCAAATCACCTGTGGTCTGCTTGACAACAAGCTGAGTTAACCCATCGTTTACTGGATAGCATGCATACTGCCATCGCCTATTCACATACACGGAGTCAATGACCCTGTCACAATATATATATATATATATATATATATATATATATATATATATATATATATATATATATACATGTACATGTACATATATATATATGTATGTACATGTACATATATATATATATATATATATATATATATATATATATATATATATATATATATATATATATATATATATATATATATATATATACATATATATACAGTGGGTTTTATATATATATACACAAATGTACAAATGAATGGGGGGCAGGGTGGGTGACCGGATGCCCATCATTGCCAGGGGGTAAGTAGAACTCCATTTATTTATGCTGATTTATGTGTTTAATAATGGGCAAATAATCTATTATCCATATCTGGATAATAGTTATTTTGCCCATTACTGTCAGGATCGCCTAGACCTCCTGCCTAGCCATAGCTTCCTTATCCACTGGGTGTGCTGCTGCCTTCTGTTGGCTCTGGGTTCCTCTGTCTGTCTTCTTGTTGCTCCTGTCTCTGTCCTTTTATAGCTTGCTTCCTGTCTGTTGTGTTTGCCTTTACTTGAAGTCAGACTCCTTCAGTATTGCATATGCCTCTGATCCTGATCTGTTTTCTGTACCTGTACCATAGAAGTCTGTTCACAGTAAAAGCCCTTGCTGGTAATCTGGCTTGTCCCTGTTTGTTCCTGTTCTCAGTCCCTGCCCCCAGACCTGTCCTTGTTCCCCTGTCCTGTTCCAGTCTCCTCATTGCTGACCTCTGCTTGTTACCTGACTTCGCTACCTGCCGCCTGCCTCGGACCTCTGCTTGTTACCTGACGTTGCTACCTTCCGCCTGCCTCGGACCTCTGCTTGTTTCCTGACTGCGCTGTCTGCCGCCTGCCTCGGACCCTCTGATTGTGACCCCTACTACGCTTCCTGCTGTTCCGGCCACCGAGATCCTACCCGCCACAGGAGTCTCCCGTGACAATTACCTTATTGTATGTGTTAGGGGGCGGGGGGGATGTGTGTTGTATATTGCTATGTTTTTTGGGGGCAATTGTCCCCAATAAACATGCTATTGTGCCTTAACCCCTTCATTGCCTTAGCGGTTAGCCGCTAAGGTAATAAAGCTGCTTGTGTATTTTTATTAATAATGTGCGGGAGCAGGGGGGTCTCCTGAGCTGAACCGCATTGATTGCTGGCTCAGAGACCCCCTGCTTCCCGAGTTACAGACCCTGGTTTGGGGCATTGGTGCCAGTGTCGTCGCCATCTTTATAGCGTCCACGTCGCGTCTGGTCATTTCAAATTTGCTGCTGCTGTTCTTGCGCTTATAATCTGATGTCCGGATTGGTTGAGGGATTCTTCTAGTATCTCTGCGTTCATTCATGAAATACTACAGCCAGTCCCAGCGTGGGAACTTTCTCACCAGACAATCAGAGCGAAGCCAGTCTACTGAAGCCAGGCAAGCAGGGGTTCGGAATCAGCCAAGGGAATGCGCAAGATTGCCACCTCTGCCACTTGGTATTCAGAAGCCATCTGCTGGTTTAGGCTCCTCACAATTTTGGGGCAAATGGTAGTCCCGAGGACTTCCATTCATCCCAGGATGTGGGTACTCAAGCCTAAACCTCCTACTCAAATGTTCTTCACACCGAGCAACCTCTGGTGGCTTTCATGTCCGATGTCTGAGTAGACTTGCCGGCACCAAGTTCGTAGCCTAGTGACTCACTCAGAACATCGGTCTGGAAAGACCCACCTCATTATACTGTGTACAAGCAAATATGTGTTTTAAAACACACTGTTTAATAAAATATACACTTTTAAACTATCTAAGTCTGCTGGTATTGGAAATAGAATAAAAAGCTGCACTTTATTTCTTATTAGCCATATTCCCCAAACACTATAAAATAGACTTGGACTTTTAAAACTCCTCACAACCTTATGTATTGTTGGAGCATCTAGAACAGCGTTCCCCAAATGGTGGGTTGCGACCCGGCACCGGGCCACGGCACCAAAATTGCCGGGTCGCAGCGAGGCTGGCCGCGCGGTGTCTCCCGTCCCCCCAGCTCAAGTTAAATAAAAATGGCAGCGATTCCCCCCGTGGTCCCGCGTGCTTGCGCAGGGCAAGCAGGGCCCGCTCCCTTCCTCCCCCCCGCTCCCAACGTGGGACGGAGGAGGAAGTACCAGCTCCTCTGCGGCCCGCACGTTACATGGGGGAGGGTGGAAGTACAAGCTCCTACTGTGGCAAGCTTCCCCCCGCGGCCAGCTTCCCGAGCTCACCTCCCGTGGCACCCCCTCCCGAGCCCACCTCCTGTGCCCCCAAGCCCACCTCCCATACCGGGCAGCAGGGGATATCGGGGGCAGCAGGTGAAAGCGTCAGGCGGCAAGGTAAGTCACCCCACCCAGTCACTGCCTCCCACCCAAGTGTCCCTGGCCCCCTCCCACCCACCCGAGTGTCCCTGGCCCCCTCCCACCCACCCGAGTGTCCCTGGCCCCCTCCCACCCACCCGAGTGTCCCTGGCCCCCTCCCACCCACCCGAGTGTCCCTGGCCCCCTCCCACCCACCCGAGTGTCCCTGGCCCCCTCCTACCCACCCAAGTGTCCCTGGCCCCCTCCCTCCCACCCACCCAAGTGTCCCTGGCCCCCAAAGGGTCCCTGGCCCCCTCTCTCTCACCCACCCAAGTGTCCCTGCCCCCCTCCAGTCACTCACATCCGTCGTTGCCTGTAATTCACTGTTTGTGTCTGTGTGCATTTAGGGAAGAGCGAGTGTGTGTGTGTATCAGTGTCTGTGTGTGTGTGTATCTGTATCAGTGTGTGTGTGTCTGTGTGTGAATCAGTGTCTGTGTGTATCAGTATCAGTGTAAGTGTGTGTGTATCAGTGTCTGTGTGTGTGTGTGTGTGTGTGTGTGTGTGTGTGTGTGTGTGTGTGTGTGTGTGTGTGTGTGTGTGTGTGTGTGTGTGTGTGTGTGTGTGTGTAGCAGTGTCTGTGTGTGTAGCAGTGTCTGTGTGTGTAGCAGTGTCTGTGTGTGTAGCAGTGTCTCTGTGTAGGTAGCAGTTTCTCTGTGTGTGTATCAGTGTGTGTGTGTGTATCAGTGTGTGTATGTGTGTGTGTGTGTGTGTGTGTGTGTGTGTGTGTGTGTGTGTGTGTGTGTGTGTGTGTGTGTGTGTGTGTGTGTGTGTGTGTGTGTGTGTGTGGCAGTGTCTGTGTGGCTGCGTATGTGTCAGTGGCTGGGTGTGTGTGTCAGTGGCTGCGTGTGTGTGTGTATCAGTGGCTCTGTGTGTGTATCAGTGTGTGTGTGTCAGTGGCTTCGTGTGTCAGTGGCTGTGTGTGTGTGTGTGTGTGTATCATTGGCTGTGTATGTGTGTGTATCAGTGGCTGTGTGTGTGTATCAGTGGCTGTGTGTGTGTGTGTATATCAGTGGCTGTGTGTGTGTCTGTGCAGGCCCTATAGGCCAGTATAGGCGATAACATTTTTAGTGGGTCACGAAAAAGAAGTTAAAAAATTACCGGGTCACGGAAAAAAAAGTTTGGGAAACCCTGATCTAGAACCCTACATAGGTTCTGGGTGACCTGGGCATTAACTGGGTATCCCCCTTAACCTAGGGACTCCTTAACAAGTTCAGGGACACCTCACATCCCTATGCCTGATTTACCTTTCTGGACTGTGCTGAAGCAGGGAATCCTAGCGGTGAGTCGCTCAAGCGTTTTCAGGGGGAGATTTTGCCGGGATAATGTGCCTATATGTATCCGGGAATCCGACCTAATTCCCGGGTACATTTTTGGGGTATCAAGCAACTCTGAACCCAGACTAGCTAGGCACATTCTGACAACACTTGCTCTGCAAAACCCCCCTTGAAACTTATAGCCCAGCAATCTCTGCTTGCTGGAACTCCTGGAAAGGTAAAAACACATAAATGCTTTTTTGTCGCATAATTTTACAGAATGCATGTACAATCACTGGGCTCAAGAGCTGACACTCCTGAAACCCAATACATGGATCAGAGGTAACCAAACGGGCTTAACCTTTATTAGTGAACCTGGATACTCCCTCACCGTCACAACTTTCTGTCCCAATATTTCTAACAATTCATATATTAAAACACTTGCGAAACTTGTAGAGAAAGATCTTCGATTGCTAGCCAACGGGGTCACCTTTTCTCCACCACCTTTTAAAAATGTAACTACGAATGAAGCAGCACAAATCATAGCACTCAAAAAAGATAAGTCTTAGGTTATAAAAAGTGTGAATAAGGGGGGTGCAATTGTTGTGCAAGATGTCAGCGATTATGAAAAGGAAGCTCTAAGATTATTGGGGTTAAAACTCCTATCGAGTTCTTCGAAATGACCCAACTTTGGAATTCTCTAGAGAATTAAAAGAACTGTTAGATATGGGTAGATTCCTATATGTTCTTAACACTAAAGAATATCAAGTTCTTTTGACAACACATCCAATTGTTCCCATCTTCCACCATCTCCCAAAGATCAATGTCACTGACCTCGCCTCTAGGTCGTCCTATGGTGGCTGGTATTGGATCTTTGGGAGATGGTCTCCCATGTTATATTGACATTTTTTTTGCAAATGATAGTAAAGGCTCTACCATTTTTTTTTAAAGAGATAGTGCAGATCTGCTGATTGAGATACAAAAGATCAAATTGAAAAAACCTACAGATGGGTAACAATGGACGTCATGTCCTTGTACAGTACTATTAATCATGATGATGGATTAAAGGCTATTGAATACTATTTAAGCAAATCTTCTCTATCTGTCACTTTTTGCACTTTTTTATTGGATTCAGTTACATTTCTGCTCAACCACAATTATTCTTCTTTTGATGCACAGTTTTACTTACAACTTAGATGCACATCTATGGGGTCTTCTTTTGCGTCGTCATATGCAAATTTATTTATGGGGTTGTGAGCATCCACCTATTTGTTTGGAGATTCTAATCCTTATAGAAACCACATTATTTTTTTACAAGAGTTATATTGATGACTTGATCTTTATTTGGGATGGTTAATTATCTACACTCATTTAATTTATTGACACCCTTAATAATAATAATCTTAATCTCACATTCACGTTTGAACATAATATCAACCATATGATTATCTGGACATAATTCTTTATGTTTATATTAATACCAATATACAGACAGACATTTTTAGGAAGAGAAATGCTAGAAATACTTTTCTTCAAGCCAATAGCAGCCATCCACCCTTTTTAAAAAGAGGACAGTTTCTTCGTTTACGAAGACTGTGCTCCAATGATGAATCATTTGAAGCACAATCAGTTGATTTGTCCAAAATATTTCCCTTAAGAAGTTACTTTAATACTGATATCAATAACGAATATTTATATGCAAAAACCTTTAATAGATAAGATTTGTTAACAACAAATAAAAAATACAAAAAACAGAGACAATTCAAACGTGAGTTTAATAGGCAAGCACCTTTATTTATTACTCAACATAGTAGACAGGCGTGTGAAAAACGTACTATTTTCCATAAGCACTGGAATGTGCTAAATTTGGATAGAGACATCAAAAAATAGTGGAATTAGGGCCTAATTTCATTTTTAGGCAAGCTAAGTCTTTGACCCTGTAAGGACGCCACCTCTCCTACCTCCCGCGGCGTCCCATAACGGCTCCCTGCTGCTTACCTCTTCCGCCACCTAGGCACACAGGACCCGGTCCGCATCTCCTCCTCCCTCCATCCGGCTGCACGCGCATCTCCTGCAGGGCGTGCTCACTGACGGGGCAGACCTCCGCACATGCTGACTCCTGTCAGCCGCCTCCTCACCGCTGCACCAGTATCCCGCCCCCGGCGGGTGTCACGCGCACGCGTGTGTGCACGCATGTATGGCCATCCCTGTGGTTTCCAATTACCTTCAGCCTCTCACAACTGTCCTACACCCAGCCTCAGCTACCAGTGCTCTACCTACGTCTGACTTCACTGCTGGTAGTTCCCCATTGGCTCCTCTCAGTATATAGTGCAATTTCTGAGCTGATTTCTGAGCATAGTCAGTCTCTGGTCGTGCTTGCTACAAGCTACCTCGCAGTCTGCTCTTGTCGTTCTGTTATAGACCCTTGCTTTGTATCTGAACTCCCGACTTCTGGCACCCTTGAACCCCGGCTCGCTCAACGGACTTCTACCTTCTCCTCTCCTCAACCCTAGCATTGGACTTTGACTATTCTTGACCTCACCGACCCTGATTCCGGCAAGTACCTCTACGATCCTACACTCTCCTACCCTGACCCAGGCTATCCACAACTACTATGCTTACCGGACCCGCCCACCCGGCTGTAGGGTGATGGTTTACCTGTATCCCCACCTCGGCCTCACGGTCCAGTCCGGTTTGTGGTGAGCACCCGTGATATTCCCGGGACAGACCCTTAATTTATCACCCAGTCTATTCTGATTGAGTTCAGAAAGGTTACAGTGATCTGTAAACTGTGGGGGTTCTATAAGTGTGGTAATTGCATTATGTGTCACTATGCAGCTCCAATGCAAAAAGTGTATTTCAAAAATGACAATTATTACCACAACATTTCAACTTTCTTAAATTGTAACACAACTTATGTTTCTATTATCTAACATGCGGTTGTGGAAGGGGCTATGTGGACAGTACCATCAGACCCCTTAATGTTAGGATGATAGAACACATCATATCCATCAAGAATAAAGATGCTTTACTTCCAGTATCTAAACATTTTAACAATTGCATACGGGTTATATTCACAATTAAAATTTGTTGGTATCGAGCATGTACCTATTCCAGTGCAGGGAGGAGATAGGCTTAATCTCCTTAATTGCTGGGAGATGTATTAAATACATAAAATGGGTACATTATCCCACATGGGAATCAACAAAAAATGGGATATTAAGCATTTCCTATAAATTCTGATTGATACTACTGTACATTGTTTTTGTGATCAAAGGGGGTCTGATGGTTCCTTATGCTTTATCTTTCCATATTATACATTGATTTTTTTTGTATCAATACAGTTTGATTATGCTAGAGTATATAATGGACTTGATAATTTCTTATACATTGAAGGGTAATACAAGTCCAATTATATTTCTATAATTTGGACATGATTATTATCTTTGCTCAATTTAATATCATATTCGTTATTTGTGGTATTACAACTCTATACAATCTTTATTCTTGTTCATTTTAGAATAATAATGATGAATGAACACAGATTCAGATATTTTATAATGGTCGTTTGATTATTATTGAGATGTCTTTTCCAAGCCCATAAATAAGACCTAGCTATGTGAATCATTCACTAGTGTTATCACATCTTCGGTTATCAAGTTTGGGATTGTTGCCCAGATTTTCCAGCAATAATATTATCAAGACCGCGAGTAACGCAGTTTATTTTTTTCTGCTATATTTTGTGCCCTATTTAAGCTACAAGATGGAGTATACAACTATCTATCTTACTCCCAGGGCTACTATGTTGCTAAGTGTCACTGATACAATTCGTCATTCCTTACATCAGGTGGATATTATTCTAAGCTTATATTAAGTAATGATTTGTTATGACTTCATCAATTTAAGAGACCACTTACTGTATTAGATTTGTACTTTAGTTAACAACGATACTTTATCTGTTAATATTCTCCGTTTTTTATTTTAATATAGGTATCTTGCACTTGCGCAGTCCATGTGGGATCCTCCGACAGAGAAGCAGCCATCTTTTTTGTGGTCTGATCCATGACACATTTTTATTGTGTTGGTGGTCAGTTTACCTGGTGGGACACTGATTGCAGCCCTCCCACCAGAGCAGATCCTATTTAAGGCTGCATTCTACCTGGGGATGGTACGCTTTGATAAAGCGCAAGGGACAGCGGGAAACGTGTCAGAGTTTTTTCTTCAGTTTCTGTACGGGCACCATGTGTTAATACATTTTTATTTTTTTCACTGTTCATCCTGCTTCTAGTTCTCGTTTTTTCCATTTTGCTATGCTTCACGCCACTTTGCTCAACTTTCATGGAATTCGCCTTATGGATTGCACTCTTGGTTCATACCTTTCGCTACTACATGCAAATGGGTCCATGAGTAAATCATTTACCTTCTGTGTTGATCTTCTATTGATGAAGGCTTTGTTACCTGTTGTTGTTTACCTGGATTTAGAGCGGCTGATGTTTATCTGACCCCATTTGATGTCCGAGTTGAATGCGGGGCTTCTCCTGTGGTTAACTTTAGCATGCTTATCATTCTTATCCAGAGGTACAATGCATATTAAGTATACTCATAATAACGGAGTATATCCCTACTACTACTATTGGAATGTATTATCCTGTCTCTACGTGTGGCTTAACTGGGATCTTTTGGAAGCACTGCTTTGGAGATTCACTTCTTCGGCTTTTACCGAAAAATACAGGTGCGGTGCACTACCAGCAGAAAAAGGTAAATCTAGCAGTTAACTCCAGTAAAAAAACTAATTTATTTTCATCATGGGTAAAAAAAAACAGAGGTACGCAAAAACCACCTACACTTTTCAGACATCAGCACATTATCAAGATGTACATACACACATAAAACTGAATATATTTAAAGCCTCAAGCATTATGACATCATCCAGGCCTACACAACTCCAGTCCTCAAGGGCCGCAAACAGGCCAGGTTTTCAGGATTCCCCTACTTCAGTTATAAAACATACAGAACACCTACAAGCTCAAATTGAACCCCCAAAATACCCACAACATATATATAAGCATATAAGTTTCACAGAGGAGTGCTACTGAGCATGGCAATATATATTTAAAACCGGAGACATAACATAAAACACAGACAAAGCTCAGTGCACATCCAGAAAAACTTATATGCGGTACAGTGCCTAAATATACATGTATAAATAACTAATAAATAAAATGGTCTTTTAGTTTAACATTTTGGCCAAATTGTTGTAAGCCCTTGAGCCAAACTTCACGGCAGACCACGTTTCAAGGGTCCCTACACTAATATAAATTCTTAATAACCTGTGCATTGCCAGGAAGAATGATTTATAATAAATCTGTCAATATAAGTTGCAAAAGTTCTAAGTCTGATTGAAGCTTTTATTAACCTGTACATTACCAGGAAAAGCACTCTGTAATAGATTTGTCACAATCACACTGCATGCAGGCAAATTCCCCTGATAGTTGGAGATGCCATGGAGTGAGCTTTAAACCATTTACATGTGGGAGGGAGTGAGCTTCAATTGGATAGGAGGTTGCCACCCTCCAAAACAGCCAAGACTAGCTGAACAAGAATTATAAAACATACAGAACACCTAGAAGCTCAAATTGAACCCCCAAAATACCCACAACATATATATAAGCATATAAGTTTCACAGAGGAGTGCTACTGAGCATGGCAATATATATTTAAAACCGGAGACATAACATAAAACACAGACAAAGCTCAGTGCACATCCAGAAAAACTTATATGCGGTACAGTGCCTAAATATACATGTATAAATAACTAATAAATAAAATGGTCTTTTAGTTTAACATTTTGGCCAAATTGTTGTAAGCCCTTGAGCCAAACTTCACGGCAGACCACGTTTCAAGGGTCCCTACACTAATATATAATACCCTACTGGATGTGCACTGAGCTTTGTCTGTGTTTTATGTTATGTCTCCGGTTTCCCCTACTTCAGCACAGCTGGCTCAATTAGTGGCTCAGTCATACTTAGCAAAATGCCTGTAGCAGATCATTCATCCCAGGACAGCAAGTGCTTGTTCTAAAGCCCACTCGGCAGAACAAATTAATGGCTGCCTGGTCTGGACCGTACACGGTTCTCAGAAAGATGAATCAGTACAACTATGTTGTACAGTTAGATGGTGAAACAGAAAGAACAAGGACTTATCACATAAATATGCTTAAAGAGTATTTTGCACTGAGTGTGGAATCAGTGCTGACTATCTGTAGCCCACCGATGGGGGACCCGGCGAGCAATGCACTGTCTGACCTCCTAGGTGAGACTAGGAAGGGGGGCACCGTGGAGCAGGTTGAGATAGGTTGACGTCCAAGCTCAGTGAGTGGCAGAGGGTACAGGTGAGAGCTATGCTAGATTAGTATAGGGAAGGGAAAGGTGCATCCAGAGCAACAGCAAAACAGCCCAATGACGTCACAGTCCAAAATTGAACATCAAAGCTTTATTGGAGACAGCTCGGCTATTTTGCTGTAATTGCTATCATCCATATGAACACTCACAAGCTTACTTAAAGGGACAGTATCCTCCAGCCATTCACTCTAAGAGGCTGATTTGGAAGTGTCCCATTTGATTTCTTCACACACAGCAACAAAGATGCACCTCTCCCTTCCACATGACCTCTCTGCCGGATGCACGCTGTAGGACTCACTGCTGAGAAACTATTAGGACCCAGGACGGATGAGCTGACAGGGGTAAGATTTCTGTTTTGCCCCTGAGCCCCAACTTTTATAGTGGTCTTTATTTATCCTCCCATTTTCCTACCAGCCCTGCACAACCAGTGCTTCATTCAACTTTAGCCTAGGAGCGCATGACAGTTACATATCTCTAGATCAGTATAGGGTACTGTTCACAGACAAGCCGGGCAGAACACATATCACAGATCACCCAGTGCTCACCGGTGAGCTGAGACCTCTGCATAAGCATGCCTATCGGGTATCAGCAGAGGTGAAGGGCAGTATAGAGAGGGAGGTAGAGGAGATGCTGGCCCCAGGGGTAATTGTACCATCCCAGAGCCCTTGGGCTTGTCCAGTAGTCCTAGTACCTAATACGTATTGGACCACTCACTTCTGTGTGGACTTCTGGCAGCTCAATGCAGGGTGGTGTCAGATTCTTATCCCATGCCCCGCATGGATGAGCTGTTAGATCAGGGGTGAGCAAACTATTTATGCCGAGCCCTCCTTTTCATCCATGAAATTTCTCGGTTCCCCCCTGCCTGATGTAATCAAAATCACATGACATCAGCGCACGTGAGCTGGTTCAGCCAATGAGGGCGAATCAGCTTGGTGATGCCCCTGCCACGCGTCTACAAAAAAGTATTTATAACACAAATTATATCACTTAAAAATAATTATTATGATATTTGTCTAATAGCGTCCCCATTTATGCTTTATTATTAATCTCTCTCTTCCCACCACATTAGAACCTCTCAGGACCTCTCTCCCCTCTTCCACAGTCTCACACTCCTCTCCCAGTCTCTCCCTCTCCCAGTATTTCTCACTCACCCTCCAGTGTCTCTCTATCCTTCCCCTCAGTGTCTTCCCTTCCCTCCCCCCACCCTCTCTTTCCCTCCCCCCAGTGTGTGTCTCTCTCTTTCTGTCTCCCGCTAGTGTCTTTCTCACGCCACCCAGGGTCTCCCTCTGTCCCTCCTCCAATGTCCGTCACTCTCTCCCTCCCCCCAGTGTCTCTCACACTCTCCCTCCAGCTATTGTGTCTCTTCCTCCCACCAGTGTCCCTCCATCCTCCCCACAGTGTCTCTCACTCTCTCCCTCCCCCAGTGTCTCGCACTCTCCCTCCAGCCATTGTCTTTCCCTGCCCCCAGTGTTTCTCTCACACTCTCCCTCCAGCCATTGTGTCTCTCTCCCTCCCGCCAGTCTCTCTCTCCCGCCAGTGTCTCTCTCTCTCCATCCCGCCAGTGTCTCTCTCTCCCTCCCACCAGTGTCTATCCCTCCCGCCAGTGTTTCTCTCCTTCCCTCCAGTGTCTCTCTCATCCCTGTGTCTCTCTTTCACCCCTCTCCCCATGTCTCTCTTTCACCCCCCTCCCCATGTCACACTGTCAAACTGTCACACTCACACTCTCACCCCCCCTCCCCATCTCTCACACTCACCCCCTCCTCATGTCACACTCTCACACTCTCACCCCCCTCCCCATGTCACACTCTCACCCCCTGACCATGTCACTCTCACACTCTCACATCCCTCCCCATGTCACACTCTCACCCCCCACACACTCACCACCCTCCCCATGTCACACTCTCACTCTCACCCACCCTCCCATGTCCCACTCTCCCCCCCTCCCCATGTCCCACTCACCCCCCCTCCCCATATCCCACCCTCACCCCCTCCCCATGTCCCACTGTCACACTCACCACGCTGATGCTTCAATGAGGTGCTGCAGGAGTTGTGTAGCACAGCGCCACCTAATGGCTGAAAGAGAAATTGCTGCTAGAGACTGTATTTCTCTCTGCTCCTGGCAAAATCACCGCCAGCTGCCTGCGCCCCCCCTAAACATACTTGCGCCACACCCCAGTTTGCACATCGCTGTGTTAGATGAGCTAGTGGGAGCAATGTATCTGAGCAAAGGGTATTGGCAGATCCCGCTGACCCAGGAAGCTAGGGAGAAATCAGCAGTCATTACTCCAAGTGGCCTCAATGAATTTGTAGTAATGCCATTTGGGATGAAGAATGCCCCTGCTACCTTCTAATTCCTGGTCAATAGGTTACTGGAAGTATGCAGGGTTTTGCAAGGGCATACCACATAGAAGTGTTTAGCGGGATGCGGGTCAGTCACCTAGTTCATATAGCAGCGGTGCTGAACAGAATTAGGGAAGCAGAGCTCATATTGAAACCCACAAAGTGTTTAGTAGGTATGACAGAGGTTCTGTACCTAGGGCACAGGGTGGGCGGAGGGCACCTCAAGCCTGAATCAGATAAGGTTGATGCTGTAGTGCAGTGGCCAGTCCCCAAAACCCATAAGCAGGTTATAGCTTATTCAGACACTGGCTGGCTGGCTACTATAGGAAGTTTGTCACAGAGTACTGCGCTGTGGCTAAACCCTTCACAGATCTGACACAGAAGCGACTTCCAGTTCTGATAGCCTGGTCTCTTGCCTGTGAAACAGCGTTTCAGGCACTCAAGACAGCGCTAGCAAGCACACCAATCCTAGCAGCCCCTGACTTTGCAAAAAGATTTTTGGTGCAGACCGATGCCTCTGATTACGGTATAGGTGCTGTACTCAGTGAAGTGTGGGAGGAGGGGGGAGAGCACCCTGTGGTGTATCTGAGCAGA
The DNA here is from genome assembly GCF_040206685.1 of Ascaphus truei. NCBI lineage: Eukaryota > Metazoa > Chordata > Amphibia > Anura > Ascaphidae > Ascaphus > Ascaphus truei. The sequence goes on from NC_134483.1 coordinate 259,378,519, forward strand.
AAGTTACGACCCAGGGAGGTGGCTTATGCCACCATTGAATAAGAATTATTGGCCATTGTGTGGGCTCTGAGGAAACTGCAGCCCTATTTGTATAGCCGGACATTTTTAGTAATTACTGATCACAACTCCTTGAGTTGGTTGCAAAGCGTGTCTGGGGAAAATGGCAAGCTCCGAAGACCCCCTTCTTCAATACTGTCATTTAAAAAAAAAACAGCTTAATTATCTTAGTGGCAAGCCGCTAAGGTAATGAAGTTTTTAACCGAAACTACTTGGTTTATTGGGGGTAGAGCATTGGGTAAAGGAAGTACTTGACCCTGGGGATGGGGGTGATTAGGCATACCGGGAAGGTTGTGGGCGGGTACCGGGAAGGTACCTTATACTAAGTTAATGAAGGGATTTAATCCCTCCTGCTACCTACCTGAGCAACAAAACAACCTACCCCAGGGCAACTACCCCCTTCTTCACCCAACCCCTCTACCCCAAACAACCCACCCCTCACAAAGAAATGGGAAAATATGGCTAGTAGCGCTTTTGCCCATTAAATAAAATACATACAGTAAAATACATGACAAATTCAATAAATAAATGTTTTACTTACCCCTTCCAGGATTACGGCATCATCCTCTTCTTCCAGAAAATGTAATGGCTCATGCCTAACCATTAAAACACCTGTAACCCCTTAAAACCTTAGCGATTACTACCACTAAGGTAATTAAGGGGTTACTGGTGTTTTAATGGGGTGGGTGAAGGGTGTACTGAAGTTGCCGTCAATGGCAGCACAGAGTTATGATGACAAATAATTCATGTTTACAAGTACATAGTTACATACGTGAACATCATATACAAGACATTGCATGCACAGATAAAGATAATATACAGTATATTATAGGCGTATGTAACAGTTACAGACCAGATTAAATGTGAGACAGCTTTAGATTTTAAATAATTTAGACTGGTGGTGGATGTGAGAGTCTCCGGTAGATTATTCCAGTTTTGGGGTGCACGGTGAGAGAAGGAGGAGCGGCCGGATACTTTGCTGAAGCTTGGGACCATGAACAGTCTTTTGGAGTAATATGTGGGTAGGTTTACTGACTATGCATCTAAACCCAGGCTGTGCTGAAAAGCAGTTCAATGCAGCAAGCATAAGCTTATAGGGGTCCATGTCAAAATGGATTTGAAGCAAAAGGTGGCAAGGTATGCTCATTTGCATGTCATTTCCCAGAAACCCTTGCTGCAGTGGAAGCACTGTATGCTGGACGATAATGGTCAAAGGCAGGGTTGAAGACCTATCTAAGACATGCAAATGAGCACACTAATATTTCCATTTGCTATATGTTTTCCGTTTTAAGGTTTTTTTTGTCACTTTTTTACCCACCATAACTTAACTAATATATAGTTTATACAGTAGAGTTCAAATAACCATTGCACGTAACCGGCATGCACAGAAATTATATTAACCACATGTATGCATTCCATACAGGTAGCATAGAACACACATGCGCAGAAACTCTATGACCCACATATTGCGTTCCATACAGAACACGCATGGGCAGTTTATCGATTATTATTAATAAATTATAATCTCAAAATTATATTGAGATACTTTTTTTAAAACATACTACCCTGTTTCCTTGATTCTAAGACGCAGGTTTTTTTCGATTTTCACATTTTCACATGTCTGAAATCGGGGTGCGTCTTCGAATCAATATATTAAAAAATTAAAAAAAAAAAATGTGTCTACAGTACTGAACCCCTCTTTTCACTACACCCAGCCTCAGCTACCAGTGCTCTACCTACGTCTGACTTCACTGCTGGTAGTTCCCCATTGGCTCCTCTCAGTATATAGTGCAATTTCTGAGCTGATTTCTGAGCATAGTCAGTCTCTGGTCGTGCTTGCTACAAGCTACCTCGCAGTCTGCTCTTGTCGTTCTGTTATAGACCCTTGCTTTGTATCTGGACTCCCGACTTCTGGCACCCTTGAACCCCGGCTCGCTCAACGGACTTCTACCTTCTCCTCTCCTCAACCCTAGCATTGGACTTTGACTATTCTTGACCTCTCCGACCCTGATTCCGGCAAGTACCTCTACGATCCTACACTCTCCTGCTCTGACCCAGGCTATCCACAACTACTATGCTTACCGGACCCGCCCATCCGGCTGTAGGGTGAGGGTTTACCTGTATCCCCACCTCGGCCTCGTGGTCCAGTCCGGTTTGTGGTGAGCACCTGTGATATTCCCGTGACAGACCCTTAATTTATCACCCAGTCTATTCTGATTGAGTTCAGAAAGGTTTATTACCACAACATTTCAACTTTCTTAAATTGTAACACAACTTATGTTTCTATTATCTAACATGCGGTTGTGGAAGGGGCTATGTGGACAGGACCATCAGACCCCTTAATGTTAGGATGATAGAACACATCAGATCCATCAAGAATAAAGATGCTTTACTTCCAGTATCTAAACATTTTAACAATTGCATATGGGTTATATTCACAATTAAAATTTGTTGGTATCGAGCATGTACCTATTCTAGTGCGGGGAGGAGATAGGCTTAATCTCCTTAATTGCTGGGAGATGTATTAAATACCCTATTTCCTTGATTCTAAGACGCAGGTTTTTTCTGATTTTCACATGTCTGAAATCGGGGTGCGTCTTCGAATCAATATATTAAAAAATTTAAAAAAAAAAAAGTGTCTACAGTACTGAACCCCTCTTTTCACTTAGGCTTCAGGAGAGGTCCCATGTCAGCGGAGGATGAAGCGGGCGGCGGCAGGAGAGGACGCACATCAGCAAATGGTTGAAGATGGACAGCGGACAGGAGTGAGTGCAGCAGAAGTGCGGCTGGAGTGCGGCAGCAGGACAGGTCCCAAGTCTGCAGGTGAATGAAGATAAGAAGACAACGGACGGGCGTACGATAGCAGCAGTGGTGGCAGGAGAGCAGAGCAGGAGCAGAGCGGCATAGGAGAACGGCTTGGGAGGTGCACACTGTAACACTGGAAGTTGTCCGGTGTCTGACTTCCGATTACAGTGTGCACCTCCCAAGCCGTTCCCCTATGCCACTCTGCTCCTGCTCTGCTCTGCTCTCCTGCTATTATGATCTCCTGCCACCGCCGCCACCGTACACCCGCCCGCTGTCTTCTTATCTTCATTCACTTGCAGACTTGGGACCTGTCCTGCCGCCACACAACAGCCACACTCCCACCGCAATCCCGTCTGCTGTCCATCTTAAACCATCTGCAGACATGGGACTTCTACCGCCGCCGCCCTCTTCATCCTCCGCTGACATGGGACCTCTCCTGAAACATGGTAAGTGAAAAAGCAATTTTCCTCGATTGTAAGGTCCAAATCGATGGTGCCTCTTATAATCATGGCGTCTTACAATCGAGGAAATACGGTATTGACAGCCAGAAGAAGATGGTAGTTGAAGAAGATAATATTCTTGTAAGAAGATTGAAGAAGAACAAAGCCTTTGTTAAACTGTAATTTACACTAATAATATTTTTATCAAACTTTAAAATATCGGAAGATTTTTGTATGCGATAAAGTGGTGCACTACATTGAAATGAATGGGCTATCATATAAAATGAATGGAAATAAGGGGTGGGTTAGATAGCATTTAGATTAGAGTCACACACTAGTTCTGCCTATTGTTACTACAGAGTACTACATCTGCTATTAAACTCCATTTTTGTGGCCACGTTTCAATAGTGGCTGCCGAAACACAAAATCAAAATTCATGTCGCGTAAATGCTGGAGATTTACCCTTTGCTTTGTGCGGCATTGAAAATAGTAAGTCTCGACATTTCTGTTTTCTGTTCTGTTTGTTCATGTTGACAGTAAATATATTCTACTTGACAGTAAATATATTCTACTGTAGAATCAATCACATGTAGTCCCAACTATGTATAGCATACTTATTTAATTATAATTAATACAGGTGTAATACACAAATTAAATCAGTGGAAGGAGGGTTTAAATAGTGCCCTCCCTTCACTCATGTCATACTCCTTGAGAAAGAGCAGACTTGCTAGACATGCATTGGAGGAGGTTGTTGTCTGTCCTTGTTTCAGTATCCGTTATACTGTATCTAGCTGATTAAAGTTTTTTTTTTAAAACCAACTACTTCCTGATGAGTCTGAGTACTACGGAGCAATGGCAGCAGCATTGATCACTCATTCTCTGCTATACTTCCGGATCGTGTCCACGCACTGAGGATTACAGGTCTCCTGCCTTGGTTATCCGTTCATGTCAGGAGAAGAAGGAAAATAAATTTGGTTGCCACTGTGAGTATTGCACTCCTTACCGAATTGTCTGTGTTCATTGCAGTCATACTTCATAGTATAGGGTCTGCACACAGCATACACCTCGCGCTATAAGCGTCTCCAATCGGCTATTAACTCCTCATTCAAGCTCCATTACAAAATTATTATTGTCATACTTTGTGTGGGACCTTGAGCTACAGACGGCTCACACTGTTCCTTGCCAGATGAGGAGCCAGTCGCAACCCTGTTTGGTGTGCCACAGGGTGATGTACTTCTGGCACAGCCGGATGTGACATCATCGCCGCTGCCGAACTTGTGCCTGCCTGAGGCTCTCGGGAGAATGTCATTATCTGATGACGTTGACAAGATGGTCACTGCTTCCACTGTGGAACCTGACTCAGAGACTTGTGGGTGAGTGCTGAACAGTGCTCCACTGCACCTACCCCACTATAGACCTCAATCCGGGGAAGAGGTCGTCGGACCCGAGTCTCATTCAACACTGACCCTGTACTATCCCCTAGAGGTCGAGGCCGATCTAAAGATACACATACTGGACTGGTGATTGACAGTGCTAGGCCCTGTTCACCGGCCCCAGTTGCCCCTGCCCCATCACCAACCCCTGCACCCAGTCCAACACATGCTCTGGGAGTAAGGTTAAGGCCAATCCAGTACGCTATGTCCGGGATCCTCCTAGGCCTCGACCCTTGGCTCCTAATCCCAATATTCAGCCCCTGCTACCGCTCCCTTTGTGTTATCCAAGTTCCCTAGTGATAACCTGTTCCCTTGTATGTCAGCAGACTTGGGGGACTGAAACTTTTGAGGGAAGGATGTGTGGTCAGATGACTCTGAGGGTGAAATACTATATGCAAGTCGTATTCCTGTGGCTAAATCTCCAGGATCATTTTAGTCATTCCGGGACTTCTCCTTGTCCCAGTGTCACAATGTGCTCACCACAAAAAAAGGCATTACCGCGGGGCCGAGGTAGGGATGGATATAAACACCAACCACAGCCGCATGGGTGTTTGGAGTGTAGGTTGGTCAAGGTAGCCGGGTCTGTGTTGGAGAGGTACGGATAGTCGATATACTTGCTGTGGTCTGGGTTGGAGAGGTACGGATCGTTACAAGTACTATTAGCCGGGATCCGGGTTGAAGAGAGGAGAATAGTCATTGTACGAGTGCTGAGGTCAGGGTTGGAGAGGTGTGGATTGTCGTAGGTAGCGGGGTCAGGAGTATAGAATAGCAGAGCAAGAGAACAAGAGAACAAGATGACTGCCGGCTAGGAAGCAATGAACACAACGGAACATAGGATTATGCTCAGCCAATTTGCCAGTGGGGCAGCTGAGCATAAGTAGGAGAGAGTAACCAATGAGTAACCTGCAGCGTGGAGGTGCATCAGCAACGAGAACTGTGGTTGGTGAATCCGGAGCAGGGATCAGGTGAGATTAAGATTCCTGACAAGGTCAGAGGAGGCGGGACCTGTGTGAGCCGAACATGCGCTGCGTGCGGGCGGCATGCACCCCCGATGTCGACGCGAGGACGCAAGCTGTAGGAAGAAGCATTAAGCCTGGAGCAGGGTGTATGCGTGAGTCATTTGTGGGGTGGTCCACGAAGGCGTGGCATCCCCACCAGCGGTGGGAGCGGGGAAGGCAGGAGCCTCGGTAGCTATCGGAAGTAAGTGGGGAGCAAACCGAGGGTGGCGTAACTCGCTTATCCTTACACCCAGAAATCTGTTACTTCTGGGATGTCCTCCCAGATGGACAGAATGTCCAGTAGTCCACATAGGGAGAATCAGTCCTGGGAACCCCTGAAGTGGTGGGACACAATGTTTCAGGGCTACTCTGCTAGTTTAAATAGAACACGGCTACTGCTGGTGGATGGTCCTATCGTGAACCCCTGGTAGGAAGAAGGTCAACTGTCCCAGTAGGAAATACCTGAAGCCCTTCGTAAGAGGGTGGGCGAGATTAATTTAGGGGTGAGAGTCCCTAAGGGACCGTCCGTATTCTATTCTATCCTGGAGACTCAGTGAGCCTACGTTTTGGGTACTACTTGGTCAGGGAGTTAACCATAAGATCCTGAAGTTCAGTAGAGCTGAAAGGGCTATCTTTATCCGGTACCCAGTCTCATGGATATACCTTTCCATATGTACCTGAACCACTTATGGATGAGATAGACCAAAAACGTCAGGAGTGGCGCAGACAGGCTGTTGTAGAAAACATTAAGATCCAAACTGCTGATGACAGATATATTACTGACTCACACATACGATCTGTTATTGAAAAATGGCTTTTGGGCACTTGTAGCTACAAGGATAGGGTAGAGGTTAGGTAGTGCACTGGTCCTCCCAAGGTATATTACATCTGGACCAAGTTATTTGATGAGCAGGTAGTCCAGAAACCCTACCCTAAATATTATAAGTTAGGGTTTTCTTTTTCTTCCCGTTGGAATAATAGCTACGTATTCATCATCACTTTAAACCAGTGGATGATATGGTTAATTGTCTGTATAACTGTGTATGGTTATGTTATATATCAGCTGTAACCTGTTCTGTTTTGCAGGCTTCAGGTTACTGGATGGTGCCCAAACTGAATCCCAGTGAGGACAGGAATTTTCACCCAGGGGAGAGTATAGCCATGGCTAGTCCAGACTATTTTTCTGCCCTCCTGTCACGTAAGTCAGCCTCCCTGAGTGGCAGGAGAGGTGGTGACATTGGGTCTGTGTTGCAGCCAATCATGGTGCAGACCCTGAGCCCTCCCTTTGCATTAGGGAGGATGCCTTCCAAATTATAGAGTCAGTGTGCCATCCCAACCAGGGAAGGGAGAGGAGCTCAGCCCCTCCTAGGGCTGAGGGAACCAAGATCTGTGCATAGCACAAGGCCTCAACATTATCTGCTGGCCAGCACCATCCAAGGGCCTAAACCCCTTCTCCACTATATGCAACACTGTTATACCATCTGCAGTGGATGAATCAAATAAAGACCCCTTTATATACTTCTGGCTAAGTCGTAGTCTATTGGACAGAAGTATAGGAGAAAAGAACTGTCATGGTAGGGACTGCCTGCAGCGCTGCTGTAGCCTGGTATGACTGGAGGCGCTGTAACCGAATAAAAAGAACCTGAGTATCACCTAAAGTTTGTCCAATTCCCCACAACATTGTGGACTCTCTTCTCTCCTGGACACTCACAGTTAACCTGCACCAAACGTACCTGTAGCCTAGGCAAAATCTCCCAGAGGGGTTGGGAGGGGGATAGCAGTGCTACATTACATTCTTCTTATAGCCTCTCATATAGCTTTTATCTTAATGTACTCCTGAAAAAAATCAAATCTTCATCTCATATTAAAACATCTGCTTTTTTTTTCTTCTGCAGTAAAGTAAAAACAATCTAACAATATTAATGATCTGTTGCTATGCATCATGCTTCAAAAGTTCCAATGTAGCACTTAAGTGTTTTAACGCAGCAACTATTACACTAAGGTCACCTGAAGCAAACTTAGTGTGTCATGCTTCTTGCTCTTCATTTTCTGATTTGATGTGTGTTCATACTGCTGTGTGAGCAATTTAGAAAAAGTCAGTTACTGTTAAAAATATTTATCTTAGTGCTTGGTATTTGACTGTCACTCCCAATTCATCTTTTTGCCTTTTCTTTAGCTTCCTTGTCAGTCGGTTTTCACATTTGCTGAATATACAAGAAAGTGCAGGTGCGAAATCTCTATTGCCTCTTTCTCTGTCCATTGCTATTACTGAACAAAACTTATCAGTTGCTATACAAGAATTGACAGGGGAATTGTATATTGATGTAAGTACCTGCAAAAAGCATTTAGTTGTACAATTAGGGTGTTTCTCAATCTGTCAAATGACAAATGGAAAGTGATTTGTCTGAGCTAAATTATTAAAAGCAATATAAAGCGCTAGTCAGCTCAAAAATTCACGTCAAGGGAAAAATGCTTTAAATTCTACAACAGCTATTAGCAATTCTAAATAAATTTTTTTAATGGTGTGATTCTCACTTTGCATTGCGTTGCATCCTGGCTACACAACATCACCCCATCAAACCTCTCTAATCCCTCCAACACTAGCTATCTTCCAAGAACCCAAGCAGCTGCATGTAATACTTACACAGTGGTCGATAAACACATTTTTTGCAACCATTTTAATTTGCTGCAAAAACAATAGGGCCTATTCTAGTAGCTCTGAAGTATTCATTGCCAAGCCGTTTGGCATGTACAGAAGTTGCAGAAATAAATGTGTGAAGAAAACCTTTTTCCTTTTTCTCTATTGCATATCGCATATTCTATACCGCGTCTTATCACAATGCCAAACCACTCTATTTAACAGAAAATCCACAGGTCTTGTTTTTTTTTTAAGTGAAACGTCTTTAGTGGCACCTCATTCATAATGGAACAAAAATGCATTGTGGAGACAGAAAATGAAACGGATGTGATGTCATGAAGTTAGTGCTGGCAGTTGAGGCCGGGCTGTGTTCTGGCTCAGCCCGACCCCAAAACTGACATGCTCCCACCCACCCTGCTAACGTAAAAATCACATGCGACGGCAATAGCCGCCGGCGCCACTCCTAATGACTGCCGCTCCCCCCACATGCCCACTGTCATATGCGGTGGCGATAGTCACCGGCGCCGCTCCTAATGCGCGGCACAGTTGGAAAGCACAAGAGACATCAGTGCTGGCAGATGAGGCCAACACTTACCTCCATGCCCACGCAGCACCGCCAGACGGGGCGGGAGGAGGAAGGAAAAGCATTGATGCTGTGCGCTCGCACATCTGCGTTACCATGCCTTGTCGCTCCTGCTCTGGTCCGTTAACGAGAGGAGCGGGGGTGGTGGGGGTGAGCGCACTGCGTCCCTCTAAGCAACATCAGAGGGGGGGAGAAAGAGTGCTGAGCATGCGCGCGTTACCGTGGCTCCGTACCTCCATCGGGGGGCTGGCTGCAGAAGGACACACAACCATGTCCACAGCTCCACCGGGGGTAGGAGGAGTCAGGAGAGGGGGGGGCAGGACACAGAGAGACATACACACCACACCGAGAGAGAGAGAGAAAGAGAGAGAGAGAGACATATACACTGACTGACACACACACTGACTGACACACACACACACACACACACACACTGACTGACACACACATTGACTGACACACAAACACGCTGACTGACACACACACTGACTGACACACACACACACACACACACACACACACTCTGACTGACACACACTGACTGACATACAATGACTGACATACAATGACTGACAAACATGTGCACACTGACTGACACACACACTGACTGACACACATACACACTGATACTGTGCACTCGCTAACTGACACACACACAAACACACATACACTCTGACTGACATACACTGACTGACACACACACACTGAAAGACACACATACTGACTGACACATACACTAACTGACACATACACTAACTGACTCATACTTTGACTGACACACACACTGACTGACATACATACACACTGATACTGATACTGTGCGCTCGCACATCTGCGATATCGTGCCCTGTCGCTCCTGCTCTGGTCTGGTAATGGGAGGAGCGGGGTGGGGAGCGGGGGGGGGAGGGTTTGAGCATGCTGCGTCCATAGGGGGGGAGAGTGCAAGCATTACCGTGGCGCCGTACCTCCGCCGGGGTGCTGGCTGCAGCAGGACACACAGCCATGTCCGCAGCTCCACCGGGGGTAGTGGGAGTCAGGGGGGGGGCAGGACACAGAGAGACATACTGTACACACCACACAGAGAGAGATACACACACATAGGCTGACTGACACACACATTGACTGACACACATACACACACTGGCTGACACATACACACACTGACCCACACTGAGTGACACAGATACATACACTGACTGACACACATACACACACACACACACTCTTATGGACACACACTCTTACTGACACACATACATACACTCTGATTGATATACACTGACTGACATACACTGACTGACATACTGACACACACACATACTGACTGACACACACATACTGACTGACACATACACTAACTGACACACACACTGACTAACACTCATACACACTGATACTGATACTGTGCGCTCGCACATCTGCGTTACCGTGCCCTGTTGCTCCTGCTCTGGCCAAGTAACGGGGGGGGGGGGAAAGAGTGCTGAGCACGCGCTTACACACCACACAGAGAGAGAGAGAGAGAGACACACTGACACACACACACTGACTGACACACACACACTGACTGACACACATACACACACTGACTGACACAGATACATACACTGACTGACACACATTCATACACTGACTGACACACACTCTTACTGACACACATAGATACACTCTGACTGACAAACATTGACTGACACACATGTGCACACTGAATGACACATACACTGACACACATGCAAATACTGACTGACACACATACACACTGACTGACACACACTGACTGACACACACACTGACTGACACACACACTGACTGACACACACACACACACACACACACACACACACACACACACATACACACACACACACACACACACACACACACACACACACACACACACATACACACACACACATTCTGACTGACACACATACACAAACTCTGACTGACACACATACACTGACTGACACACACACTGACTGACACACACACTGACTGACACGCACACCCCAGTGATGTGCTGAACAGCACCCCCGAGTGATGTGCCTATGCCCCCTCCCCCCCGGCACACACACACTTTTTTTTGTTTTGCTTTTAAAGCAGAGTAAGGAAAAAAGAAGAAAAAAGCGCAAAACCCATAGTGCAGTATGTCAGTTTTAATGCTATAACAAAATCGGTTAAAAACACTAACAGAGGTAAGTAGATTAAAGGCACATCTATATGTATGGTGATCCATGGTGTAGGCATCCACCGGAATGGCCGCAGTATCCCCATCTCCTGCCTGGAGGTAACTTCAGTCTCTGATACCTTCCTCTGTCGATCGGCGCAGCTCCGCTTTCGCGTCACGTGTGCTAGTGACGTTACCGCGTTCGTGTACTCGTGCCGTCTCTCAGGGGGTTGGGTTTTGGCTGTCGCGTACTCCCTTGCTGGATGATGCGGACATGACCTTGGAGCCTGCGAGGAAGCTCCCCTTCCCTCCCCCAACCCACATATAAATAAATACACAACAAAGGGTCTAGAGGTACAAAGGCCACGGCTTTATTTTCACAAATAAACCCTGGTAAGTGCCAACCCTGCCAGCGTGCTCTCCCCCCGGGTAAAGGCCGATGGCACCCCAACCATGGCCCGCACACCCACCAAGCCGGGCACCCGATGGCACACCAACCACGACCTGCACACCCACCAAGCCAGGCAATGGCCTGGCCGTTAAGCGATACTGGGCCCCAGGGAATCACGCACAAATGAGCCCTGCCCACTCGCTACCCCCAGCCACCACAAGGCTTGAGGGGTTATCTGCACCATAGAGCCCCTGCTGCCAAGGTTAATGAATACCTACCCCCCCAACAGCCGCCGTGACGTAGGCAAAACATGTCATGCAGTGCCCACTGCAAACATGGCAGACATAGTTACATCGTAGATGAGATTGAAAAGACATACATCCATCAAGTCCAACCCACGCCAAATCCAGACAGATACTCCATCCTGTATCCTCACCTACAGTATGTTGATCCAGAGGAAGGCAAACAAAAAACCACAGTGATCTAACACAAGGGGAAAAATAAATTCCTTCCTGACTCCAAGAATTGGCAATCAGATTACTCCCTGGATCAACATCCTTCCCATGTATACTTATTTCTGAAAAGAAGATAATACAACATAATGTACAATATATTATATGATTGTCATGGTATTACCCAAACAAAGGGACGGGTGGGCGGGAACTTCTTTTGAATCCCCTTAGCTCTGCCCCCCGTGACACTGGGGAAGGAGAGGGGAAACAGCATGCAATTCAGCCAAGCTGGAGGGGAGAGGGGAAGCAGCACGTGAACCGACACCAAAGGTGAGGGGGAGGGAAGAGAGGGGAGCCTAGTCCCTGCGGTCATGTGCCTCGTCGCTGAGGGGCTCCAGGCTGCTGACTCTGTGTCCTCCGTTAGTGCTTCAATTTCAGCAGCCTTAGTAGATACAGCCCTAGGTGTTTCGTGGAGCAATTCCTCTTCGTCAGGGGAAATGTCCTATAGGCTGCTGAGCTTCCTTTTTGTAATAGTTCATTAATATCCCAACCAATCGGAGCCCTTTATGAATTAGCCTATCATAGCTGTTGCATGCAAATGTCTCCAAATAATAAGTGATACGCAGGTTTAGGTGGTACAGGGCTACAGTTAATGAGGTTTTACTACTACTTAAATAAGGTAAAAAATAAAAGGGGGTCTTAAAATAATAAATATACTCGATGATAAAATTGATAATTAATATAATAATATACATTTCTGACAATTTGATTAATTAGAAGAGAGAATATAAGGTATTATAACATTTATTGTACCTAAGGTATCAACTTGCGCTAAAAATAAATAATTAAATATTATCATTAAGGCTCTGATCTGAGAAACACTGGTGTCATTAAATTCAAAAGCTATGGTATTAACAGCATAGTACACAAAAATACAAATTGCAAATCCAGAATATATTCAAAATAACCATAGCATAAAAAAGTTTCTTATAAAAAAGCTGCTACAGTAGGTCTATGTCCTCATTAAGACCATTAGGAGACATGGTACCCAACTGGTGTATCCAGTATGTTTCCCTCTGTCTGAGGGTCATGACTCTGTCTCCGCCATAGTCACTATTCTTTATCTGTTCAATGCCTGTAATTTGTAACCCTTTGGGGATCTTTATTATGTTTTATACTAAAATTCCTGGAAACACAACAGGTCATCACTCCTTTCTGTATGTTTCCACGGTGTTCCAGGAATCGTTGTTTCAGGTTTCTTTTAGTCCTGCCTACATATTGTAGGCCGCACTCGCATTCTAAAAGGTAAACTACTTAAGTAGTTTTGCAATTAATCATACTTTTGATTACATATGTGAACGATGAGTTCCTAGCTATAAATGATGTGGCACCACTGATGATATATCTACCTCCACTGATAATTCCCTATGACTGATTTAAGTAACTGGTTCATATTTCCATCCCTAATGTTTTTAGTAATTTTGGAGGGTGCCAATTCATTAATAAGTGTTTTTGTCCATCTATAAATTACCTTTGGCCTATCCGTAAGTATGGGTGCTAAAATGGGGTCGCATTGTAACACATTCCAATGTTTCCTTATTATATGATTAATTTGTTTTGATGCTGCGTTATACGTTGTAATAAATAGCACATTATTAATATCCTTAGGGGCCTATGCAGAGAGCAGCGCTATTTCGAAATTCGCCATTTTTTGGAGAAAATCGCGCAGAAAGCAGCAGAAAATGGCGAGTTCCGAAAAACGCGCCAATTTTTCTTTTCTATTTGTAAAACTCGCCTCGCGGCTGGCGAGAACCTCAATCTCGCCAGTTTAAAAAATATCCGTATGCAGAGAGGCGCGAACGGCATCTAGCGGCTGTTCGCGCCAATAAAATGGCGCGATTGTCTCCGTTTTGACTCGCCAGAAAAAACTGCCGCTCGCGGCCATTGCAAATGGAAAAAAAGGCGCGAATTTGTTTTAACACATTTCTGAAGCGCGCATCTCGCCAATTTAAACTCGCCACACGCATCCATGTTAAACATAGCAGAATTCGCACTTTTCTGCATATGGAGATTAAAACTCTCCAAAAAAGCTACTTTTTAATAAATTCGCCAATTTTAAAATTCGCTGCTCTCTGCATAGGCCCCTTAGTGTTTCTGTCATTAATTTTCTCGTTTTTATTTGCCAAGTTTTGAGCTCTATTAGTAGCAAGTGTTTTATCATATGCTCTATCAATATGCCTCTCTTGATGTCCTTTATTCAGTAATTTTGGTTTTAATGCTACAGATTGACTAATAAAATCCTCATCTCTATTACAATTACGTCTAATTCTTAAAAACTGACTATACGTTATATTTAAAATCCATCTAGGATGATGATTACTTGCTGCATCTAAATATTTGTTGGAGTCTACCTCTTTATAATTGTTTTAGTTGTTATTATGTTAGCGTCACTACTTGAAATTGCTAAATCTAAAAATGTAATGTTTGTGGAACTATATTCGTATGTAAATTTTAAATTAAAATGGTTAAAATTAATATATTGTATAAAACTTTTAATTCTGTCTCACTACCCTTCCATATAATTAAAATATTGTCTATAAATCTTTTAAAAAATATAAGATGAGCAATATAGGGATTATTGTTCCATATATAAAATAATTCGCAATACCCATCATTAAATTTGCAAAGCTTGGGCAAAGGTAGTCCCCATTGCCGTCCCTTTTCTTTGGAAAGAAAAAGTCATCATGAAATTTAAAATAATTGCGTGTTAAAATAAATCTAATACAATCTAAAATAAACTCTCTCTGTACTTGACTTAATTTAGTATCTTTCTGTAAAAAATATTCAATGGCTAAAATTCCATCTTTGTGTAACCTTCTTCCAGATAATAATTTTTATCCTGGATAATAATCCCTCCACTTTTGTCTGCTTGTTTGACTACACTGCTCTGATCAATTTTAATGTAATATGATCATACAGATGGAGCTATCCTTGTGGTTCTACAGAGTTTAAACTCAAACTTTTTGTAACGAGTGCTCGCCAGTGACGAAGATGAGACATTAGGGGGTCTGATGTAACAGCATTAGGGTCAAAGCAGCCATTTTGTTTAACTATTTTTAGTTCGCCATCTTGTCTTTGTGAGTTTTAATGTCATCTTTCTATGTGAAGAAATCTGTGTGAAAGACAGACATGGAATGTTTTCGCTACTAGCTGACTTTATTGATCTTTCCTCATCCAATCAGCTTCAAATTGAAAGTGTAAACAGGCCAGATATTATGAGAAAGCCTCCTTTGTAGTCTAAGATACACTGTTTCTCATACAATGTGCCAAGTGGAAGAACTGACATCACATTTAACCCCATAATGATTTTTAGCTTACATTTTTATTCAGTATTATTATGTATTACAAAATGACATCAGCTTTAGTATTGTTATGTATTACAAAATGAGGTAATATTTAGTGACGTGCAAGCCCCCCCATAAAGGGGTGGAGCTTTAGTTTTTAGTGTATAAATATATGGCATACCGTGTTATCTAGGAGAGAGCTTTTTGTTTTGAAGCTGTCTCCACTGTGTACACTCTGAATAAACTCATTTGATAACTGAATCTTTGTTCTAACATTTTTATAGCTTTTACACCAGAGACAGGACAGGACAGGACCACTAGGCCGAGGTGTTAGTACACACAGAGAAGTCATGTCCGGTGTGCAGGTTTGTAGTCATGTAGCCGGGTCAGGGTAGGACATGTTGGGTAGTAGATATAATCTCTGTGATTGAGGGAAGGAGACTGGAGGGTAGTAGAGGTCACGAAGCTGAGGTCGAGGGGAGCAGAAGTTAGGGTAGTAGATGTCCAAGCCGAAGTCGAGGATTGGAGACTGTAGAATAGTAGGTAAATATCCGTGGTCCAGGTTCAGGTGAAACTGCAAGGCAAGACAGGAACATCAAGGCAAGGCATGAAAAGGAACAACAGAGTGCTTGCGACTAGCACAACGACACAAATAATAAACTGTTATGCTCAGCTAATTTGCAGAGGCAAATGCTGAGCTTATAAAGGATTGTGATGGTAAGGGGGTAACTCAAATAAAGGTTAAGCCCGTTTTGGTTACCCCTGATCTGTGCATAAGGGTCTAAGAGAGTTAGCTCTTGGGCCCAGTAACATTGTACTGTTTCCATGTACTATTTGCAGTAAAAGTATTTTATGTGTTTTTCCCTTTCTGGGCATGCCAGCGAGCAGGGATTGCTAAGGTATGAGTTTCAAATGAGGTTTTGGGGAGGATCTGTTTACAGAATATGCCTAGAAGGTTGGGGTCTGGAGGTGTCAGATACCCATAAATGTACTCGGGAATCATGCCTGATTCTCAGATACATATAGGCACATTGTCACGGCAATATCTCTCCTTGCTAATGCAAGCACCGACTCACCACTAGGTTACCCAGCTTCAGCATAGCCCAAATGGGAGAATGAGGCACATAGATGAATAGGTAACCCTCTAGCTGAGTGAATCCCTAGGTTAAGGGAGGGACCCCAGCTAGTGCTAAGGTGACCCAGAACCAGTGTAGGGTTTGTGGGTGCCACAACCATATAAAAGGTTGAGGGGGGACTCAGAGTCCAGGATGGGTCCAAAAGATAGAGTATAGGGAATAAGGCAGCTAGGAATAAAAGTACATATTTATTATTCTGTCCCCTGTACCCAGAGACTCAGGAGTATATTAAACATATACATTAGTGTATTAAACTATACTTTAATAATATAATATAAAGTGTTTGTACATTCGGAACCGATGTTCAAACAGGCAGCCCGAGCTAACCCACAGGCGCTGGTAAGTCTGCTGGACATCGGAGTTCAAAGCAGTCAGAGGATGCCAGAGGTCTGAATAGCATTTGGGCAGGGGGAAAGGCAGAGTACAAGTTCCAGAGATCAATGACAGTCATCTGGGCTGCCACTTGCTCTGCAAGACCTGTTGGAGCCTGTCCCAGTGGGTGGCATTGAGATAGCCAGGGACGGAGTTGGCAAACTTGCACATGTCAATGGGAAATGCCCGGGCGCTACCACAAAATGAAATATATGGGAGAAAATAAAAATTATTTTCAGAACGTCACAACCTTATAGGGTATATAAGGTTCCTATCTACTTCGAAGTCTCTTCCTGTGACTCAAAACCCCAATAGGATCTATCCAGGATCCTTAATGGTGCATAAATACAAGAGAAAAGGGGGAGAATAGGATGTTAAGACAGTAGTAAACACATTGATACAAGAATTTATTCCTAGGTATAAATTATCTCCCTATGAGACACTCATGGGATGACTCATGACTATCAGTAGTTCAAAGGAACAAATTAAGGACCATCTATTGGTAATAAAACAATTAATAATTATTGTATGCCACTAATACATTTTTTGAGTCTCTCTAGGCAAAGTTGAAAGTGCACCTACTCGAGAAGGGGTTAATAGTTAAATATTTCCTACGCAAGCATGCACTTCATCCCAGATGAAAGGGCCCATACTAACCACCAATACAGCAATTAAAGTGTCAAAGATTTCTTCCTGGATCCACGTGGCTCACATAAAACTCATTCCAGCTCCACCAAAGACCAAAGTCATCTAAAGCACAGCCGCATCAAGTTAACGCTTTGACGCTTCATAAAACTTTGACCGTTAACCAACGAGGAAAATAAGATACCAGGCAGAGGCCTGATCTTATCAGGAACATTTCATTTTTTCAAAGACTCAATATTTTTATTCTTTTATAGTGTGTATAAGTTAGAATTTTAAGATGTATGCACCATTGGGTCTGCGTAGGTATAACCCACAGAGAGATGACAGGATTGTCATGATGATGCTCTGCGGAGTTTTGTCAGCAATACTCATCTGCCTGTGTTCCTTATACATCACAGATATCACCAAGTGGAGGGGGGGGGGGTCACCCATGGGCGTGTGTCAGCCACAAGGAAAGGATCACAAGTCAGCCATTTTTGACCATCGCAAACATTTTTTGTTCTGTTTTTCTGAGGGAATGATGTATATGATGCGTGTAGGAGTGATGATCATGCATTTCACTTCCACAGATACCAACCCCCTTCAATTCTCAATAATAGAATGTTGTGCTAATTCTCAAAATATATGATGGTAGAGAGATGCCATTTTTCTTTAGCTAGCAGCAGAAAGGTCACTTGCCTAAAATAAGGTTTTTAGTATTTTTTGTATCCATTTTTACACACTAGCAACACCAATCATTTATGGGTAAAGTGCCTCCAACAACCAGAAACAAGAGAAAGGAGAAAATTTAAACAACTTACCGTAATTTTCTTTTCCTGGAACCATGGCAGTGGGCACCATTGGGTTAATCCCTTCTCACTCTAGGTAGGACAGGAAGTAGACTTTTGCAGGTAGACCATATAAGGCCTCTCCCTCTACCTGCACACCAGTCTTACGATTCTTCCATAGCTGAAAATATATAACTGATAGGCATTAGACCTACATAGGGAGGGTAACTATGTGCCCACTGCCATGGTTCCAGGAAAAGAAAATTACGGTAAGTTGTTTAAATTTTCTCCTTTCCTGATCACCCTGGCAGTGGGCACCATTGGGACATACCCAAGCAGTGCAAATTTTAGGGAGGGATACATCAGAATAGACAACACCAGTTTAATGTCTTATCAGTTCAACCTTTATTAATACACTTTACACTTTCTTTCACTACAGTTTCCAAGACTCTACGCCCAAAGCTTGCGTCAGCTGATGATTGTACGTCTAGCCTGTAGCATTTCAAAATGTATTTCATGAGGACCAGACAGCTGCTTTGCATATTTGCCCTGGTGTATCCTGGGCCTTGAATGCCCATGAAGTAGCCCTGGCCCTTGTAGAATGGGCTTTCACCTTCAAAGGTTTATCTTGTCCTTTGTTTCCATAAGCTTTTTTGAATCCACTGTGCAATTGTAGTCTTTGATGCTGCTTGTCCTTCTTTGGTCCCTCCGGACTGACAAATAATTTGTCAGACTTTCTGATATCTCTCATCCTTTCTAGGTACACCTTAAGACATCTTACCACGTCCAATTTGTGTAACCTTTCCTCTTTCTTATTTTTTTTTTTTGGTTCTGGACAAAATGACGGGATACAATCTCCTGATTCATGTGGAACTGTGATACTACCTTTGGCAGGAATTGATCTATCGGTCTAAGCCTGCCTTGTCTTGATGTATGATTAGGAATGGCTCCTTAGCAGATAGTGCCTGTAGTTCTCCCACTCTTCTTGCCGAGGTGATTGCTATCAGAAACGCCATTTTCCATGACAACCCTTTTAGGCCTATGTCCTGTATTGGTTCAAATGGAGCTGCTGTTAATACATCCAAGACTAACGACAAGTCCCCTGTAGGTACTCTGTTCTTAATTCGAGGTTTTAACCTTTTAACTGCTTGAAAGAACCTGATTATCAATCTTTCCATTGCCAGATTTCTTTCCAACAAAGCTGATAGTGCCGACACTTGTACTTTTAATGAGCTGAGACTGAGACCTTTCTCCAATCCTTTATGCAGGAATTCCACTATATACACAATTCTTGGTGAAAGGAAATTCTCTCTCTCTTTTTCACACCAATCACAAAAGCAAAGCCAGATTCTATGGTATACTCTTGATGTGGAACTTTTCCTTGCTTGTAACAGGGTTTGAATTGTTTTCTCTGAACAACCCTTCCGTCTCAATGTCTCCCGCTCAATTGCCATGCCTTCAAAGCCCATTGTTTGGTATTCGGATGACATATTGGCCCCTGTTGCATCAGGCCTTTGCGATCTGGTATGTGCATGGTGTATCCCCTGCCATATTTACCAGGTGTGTAAACCAAAGCCTTCTTGGCCAGTATGGTGCTATGAATCTCACCTCTGCTCTGTCTTCCCTGATTTTCCTGATTGTTTTTGGAATCAGAGGAATTGGCGGGAACAGGTATCCCAATTTGAAGTCCCATTTGAGACTGAGAGCATCTGTAGCTTGTGCGCTTGGGTGAAATTGTCTGGAACAATAGTTCCTTACTTTGCGATTCTGGTGTGTCGCCATCAGATCGATGTCTGGTTGACCCCATCGCTCTACCAGTTCTTGAAATACTCCTGGATTTAACGCCCATTCTCCTGGGTGAATGATATTGCGACTTAGAAAGTCTGCTGTGACATTTTCTAGTCCTGGGATATGTATGGCTGTGATATCCGACAAGTGGCACTCTGCCCAACCGAGTATTTCTGCTGTGAGCTTCATCAGCTTTCTGCTCCTGGTTCCTCCTTGTTTGGCAATATATTTGACCACAGACCTTCTGTCTGATTCTAGCCATTTTGTCCTGGAAAACTTCTAGGGCCTTTGTACTGCTTTTAATTCCCGCAGATTTGATGGTAAGTGGTTTACCTGATTTCCCCAGGTTCCTTGCACCACTTCTTCTCCCATCTGAGCCCTCCCAACCTGTCTTGCTCGCATCTGTTGTAATTTTAACCAGTGCACAGGCTGTAGCGTCTTCCCTTTGACCAGGTTTCGGGTATCTTCCCACCATTTTAACTCTTGTTTTGTTTGTGGGTGTAACAAGATTCTTTGTCTTGTGTCTTTGTGATTCCCGTTCCATTGTTGCAGAAAATTGTTTTGCAGAAGTCTCATATGCAACGCTGCCCACTTTGTGACGCTTAATGTTGAAGCGAATTTCCCCAGGAGTCTCATGCATTCTTCTGCAGAAGTCCTGGTAGCTTTTCTGAGCCTCCTTGTTCGTATGGCTATGTCTTGCCTCTTTGCCTCTGGCAATCTCACTCCCAGAAATCTTAAGAGCTGAGTGGGTACCCAATGCTCTTGTCTCTGTTTATTAACCAACCGTGATCTTCTAGGAAGGTTATTACCATTTTCTGGTCTTGTTTTAGTTTCCCCCCCATCCTCTGATTTTACCAGGATGTCGTCCAGGTAAGGGTATATCTCTACCCCCCTTTTCCTCATCTCTGCCACTAGAGGGGCTAGAACCTTTGTAAACGACCTTGGGGAAGTTGTCAGACCAAATGGTAGTGCTGTGTATTGATAATACTCTTGATTTACTGCAAACCTTAGGAATCTTTGATGCTTTTGCTATTGGTACCTGTAAATAAGCGTCTTTTAAGTCTATCGCCACCATCCAGTCTCCTGGTTGTACCTCTTGTATAATCAGATTTACAAACACCATCTTGAACTTTCTTATCTTCAAGAATGAATTTACCTTTCTTAGGTCTAGGATTGCTCTGTAATCCCTTGTAGGCATCTTTACCAAAATTATTCTGGAAAAATTCCGCTTCCTCTTACCTTTTCTATTACTTCTGCCTGTAGTAATTTCCTTAAAGCCGTATTCCTATAACAGCTGGATTCTCAGAAGCTGAACACCTCTTTATCTTGATTTATTCATCTGTTGGAGACTGAATCTCCTGGCTCTGTCCTGATGCCTTTGTTATTATTGCATCTAGTTTGCTGCCGAAAAGGAATTCACCTTCAAATGGTAATGTACATAAGGTGTTCTTTGATGCTGTGTAGCCATCCACTGTCTGAGCCATAAAGCTCTTCTTGCTGATACCGCTAGTGCCATAGACTTGGCTGCTATTTTTACTGCATCCAATGAGGCTTCTGCTATGTAATCAGTTTCCCATTTCTCCACTGACAACGCCTTAAGAATAGTACTTCTTTTACACCTTTGTCTATTGCCTCTTCAATGTTGGCCATCCACACTCGCATAGCTCTAGCAGTTGATGTAATTGCTATGACTGGTTTGTAGGTTGTTCCTGCCGTAACATATGCTTTTTTTAATGCATAATCCATCCCTCTAAGGGGATTGTGGTCTTTTTTTACTATTCTAGAAATAGCAACATCCACCTTTGGGCTAACCTCCCCATTTCTCACCTCTTCTTGTGGGAATGGATACATCTTCCCAAACTTTTTAGGCGTAATACTCAGGCGTCTGGTTGCGCCAACTCCACCTGAATGAGGTGCTTAATTACTTGATGGATAGCAAAGACTCTACCTTTAAGCAGGAGCAGTAATAGCAGTAGTAGTACTAGTAGTACTAGTAGCAGTAGTAGCAGTATTAGCAGTAGTAGCAGTAGTAGCAGTAGTAGCAGTAGTAGCAGCCGTAGTAGCCGTAGTAGCCGTAGTAGCCGTAGTAGCCCGCCTAGCCTGTCAAAGCAGGCCAGTACAGAAACTCTTGAAGCAGCCAGGACACTTTTTTTTTAATTTTTTTATATATTTCAGAGGTGCCTGTTTTTAACCTCCTCCTGTTTGGATTCGATCCCACAACTTCTTCCAAGTATCAGCTCAAACACTGCACACCCCACTCTGTGAGCCACAAGATCACCATTGTGTTAACTCCTAAATGTCTTTCAGTTCCAAAACCTGTATCATGGCTTTGATGAGTGGATCCACCCTTTCTACATCAATTTCAGATTATTCCTGAATATCTTGATCTGATGAATCCATTTCATTCTCTGACACCTGAAACAATCACTTTCAGACCCATATGATGAAAAAACCTTTCCCCTTATCCAGACTGGTCTGGGATATAGATCTTTCCTGCGCAGGGTTAACAGCTTGTTGCACTTGCCGCATCAACTCTCTGTTTAACAGCCTCCTTCATCAATAAAGAAAATGCTCATTTGTTCACTGGTATCACCTGCAGGTGTCTTAAGACACTCTTCACATAATTACTTCCCTATTAGGGCTGGTTTCTCACAAGCTGAACACCATTTAGTTTCTTAGCAACCTTCTTTATGTTGCAGGGATTCCCCCGTCCCTTTTGAAGATCCTGCTTCTGGGAGGGTAACCACTGAACTAATTTATAAAAACAAAATAAATGCTAAACATACACCTAATGTATATATATATATACCATCTCTTTTTTCCCATTGTAGAACTAAACTAAGGACTCACCTAGTCTTGGGAACTGATGTTTTGGGTGTTTCCATTTTTGCATCCATATCCAGCACTTGGCTTCTCCCTGCTCAGCGTTCCATGCTGCAGCTTCACTCACACATACATCGTGTGGCCGTCGCATCCGTGACGTCATCAAGTGCTCGTGCTCATGCACCCGCACGGCTCGCGTGTCCCTGCACGCACTTGCCGGCCTGCACGCGCGCGCTCCCGAGCAGCTACGTGCCTTGTACCCTTCACCGCAGTATCCTGCGGTCCTCTGAACCTCCTCGGTTTCCCGCGGCTTCCTGGGGTAGTACCGTCGCGTTGCTACGCTGTTGCGGTCTCAGAGCTCCTCCGCTCGCAGCTATTGCTTCTCCCCCTTCCGCTGTGGCGGTCTGCCGGGTACTTTACCGCAGCGTACTGGCGCTTATGCGGTGAGTCTGGGCCTCCATTGGTCCCTGCTGCAGCATTGTGCGCCTCGTGTCTTGGGCATTGCACTAAGTTCCTCCTGCTGCAGCCGTTTCCCCCCACCCAACAGGGGCACCCCCGACTCTAAGGGGTCTCCGACTTGCCCCCCGCAGGGCGCACCGCGGAGCTTCAGGGGAGAGAGGTTGAGAGGAAAAGGAATCAGGGGAGCGTCAGTGCCTAAGGAAAAAATGTGATACTCGCATAGTGCAATATGTTAACAATACACATACACAGGCAGAGCTCTCATAAGAGCACAGTGAGGCTAGATATTAATGATCACTAAGTATCAGAAATATTAGCTGTGTATGGGCATCTCTAATGACCCATACACACAGGAACATAAATAGGAGGTAGGAATCCAAAAGAGAGACACCAATCCAATACTTAAAAAATGTAGATATTTATCCAGCATTGATAAAAATTGGAGGCTTACAGGATTCCGGAAAGGTAACAGCAAGTTTGTACACATGAAGGTTCACTCGAGTCGCGTTCTCGGGATCTCTGCACGATGCTGCTTCCTCATCCGGTCTCCGACCTGCGCTGCTTCAGGGGGCCGATACGTCACTTCCGGGTTCTTCAACTCGTATTGCGGACGCCACCGGAACTCCACAGCAGGCTCTCTCCCTCTGGATCTCACACGAGGGGTTACGCTCTACTAGTTTCGCCGTACGTAGTGACGGCTTCGTCAGGAGTGATGTTACCCCATAAAGAGATGCTATTTGTACCCTTTACTTAATGCTGACCTTTCCTCCTATTGGACAGCAAGTAAATTGGTGATTGACTACATATGTCCTCCCAATCTTCACAACACTGTTATACAATTAACCTTTAAAATACACAACAATGTTTATACACTTCAAAGTAAAATACATCTTTATTAATAAAAAACCCATTCTAAAAATTCACGAAGTGGCCTAATATACAACTGTGCTATTTTTGGAATTGTATATAAAATATATAAAAGACATAAAATCTAATAAAATCGCTCAAAATCTAACTTCTAATATGTGTTGAAACGGCGATTGTTGTATCTCAAAATAAAATAGGGAAAAAAACAATTAGTTCACAATAAGTGCATTTTCAACCTCATTTTGCAGTCTAAAGCAATTTATTGTCTAAAACGATTTATTATTACAGTTTTTTATAGGAAAGCACTTAGCTCAAAATCCACATTAAGACCTAGTGGTACAAGTGTTTGCAAAGTGAAGATCCAGAAGCTTTCTCTTTTTTTAAGAGCAGCTTGTCTGTCTCCACCTCTCCAATGTGTCAACACTTGTTCTATAACTGTAAAAGTGAGCCCAGATGTGTCCCCATTATGTTTTTGTAAAAAATGGTTGGACAGGTGATGTGTAGTAACACCTCTCCTCACATTACCGATATGCTCAAGTATACGTATATTTATAGTTCTTGTTGTTTGGCCCACATATTGTAATCCGCATGGACAGGTGATAAGATATACCACATAATTAGATTTGCATGATAAAAGTTGTTTTATGTTGTATCTTTGCCCTGTGATATTTGACACAAAACTAAATTTATCCTCTGGTCTATATTTACAAAAACATAATGGGGACACATCTGGGCTCACTTTTACAGTTATAGAACAAGTGTTGACACATTGGAGAGGTGGAGACAGACAAGCTGCTCTTAAAAAAAGAGAAAGCTTCTGGATCTTCACTTTGCAAACACTTGTACCACTAGGTCTTAATGTGGATTTTGAGCTAAGTGCTTTCCTATAAAAAACTGTAATAATAAATCGTTTTAGACAATAAATTGCTTTAGACTGCAAAATGAGGTTGAAAATGCACTTATTGTGAACTAATTGTTTTTTTCCCTATTTTATTTTGAGATACAACAATCGCCGTTTCAACATATATTAGAAGTTAGATTTTGAGCGATTTTATTAGATTTTATGTCTTTTATATATTTTATATACAATTCCAAAAATAGCACAGTTGTATATTAGGCCACTTCGTGAATTTTTAGAATGGGTTTTTTATTAATAAAGATGTATTTTACTTTGAAGTGTATAAACATTGTTGTGTATTTTAAAGGTTAATTGTATAACAGTGTTGTGAAGATTTGGAGGACATATGTAGTCAATCACCAATTTACTTGCTGTCCAATAGGAGGAAAGGTCAGCATTAAGTAAAGGGTACAAATAGCATCTCTTTATGGGGTAACATCACTCCTGACGAAGCCGTCACTACGTACGGCGAAACTAGTAGAGCGTAACCCCTCGTGTGAGATCCAGAGGGAGAGAGCCTGCTGTGGAGTTCCGGTGGCGTCCGCAATACGAGTTGAAGAACCCGGAAGTGACGTATCGGCCCCCTGAAGCAGCGCAGGTCGGAGACCGGATGAGGAAGCAGCATCGTGCAGAGATCCCGAGAACGCGACTCGAGTGAACCTTCATGTGTACAAACTTGCTGTTACCTTTCCGGAATCCTGTAAGCCTCCAATTTTTATCAATGCTGGATAAATATCTACATTTTTTAAGTATTGGATTGGTGTCTCTCTTTTGGATTCCTACCTCCTATTTATGTTCCTGTGTGTATGGGTCATTAGAGATGCCCATACACAGCTAATATTTCTGATACTTAGTGATCATTAATATCTAGCCTCACTGTGCTCTTATGAGAGCTCTGCCTGTGTATGTGTATTGTTAACATATTGCACTATGCGAGTATCACATTTTTTCCTTAGGCACTGACGCTCCCCTGATTCCTTTTCCTGTTACTTTGCGGACCGTGAAACAGTCCTTAAGGGTTTGCGTGTCTATTTATCACTTCATGCACTTTATTTTTGATTTATTTTTGATATCACTAGTCACTATATATCACTGCATGGTTTAAGTTGTGTGTTTTTTAGAGTGTATGAGCGCCATCTAGTGTTTTTTTGTATAGAGAGAGGTTGAGACCCTGGTTCTCTGCACAAAGTGCAGTAGGTGAGCCCTGTTTAAAAAATAACAAATCCTACACCTAGCTGTGAGGACAGGAAAAAGACTGGTGTGCAGGTAGAGGGAGGGGCCTTATATGGTCTACCTGCAAAAGTCTACTTCCTGTCCTACCTAGAGTGAGAAGGGATTAACCCAATGGTGCCCACTGCCAGGGTGATCAGGAAAAACACCATATATTGCAGGGCTGAAAAGTAGTTTATGGAAAGAACAATTTTGGGTTAGTTTAGTTCTAAATGTAGGAGGTGGGTTACTATATGACAGGCTTAATACATTAACAGATGTGTTAGATGATGCCCTCAATCACACCACTACAGCTATTGCATTACTAAACCAAGAACAGGTTCAGATTAGGTTTATGGCCTTACAAAACAGAATGGCTTTAGATTACATTTTAGACATCAAAGGAGGTGTATGTGCCCTAATTAAAGAACAATGTTGTGTTTTCATCCAAGACCAGAGTGGCAAGGTACAGCATGAGTTAGACAAGATAGAAGAAATTCAAGAAAGACTTAGGAAGAAAAGTGACACAGACTGGGACCCTTTGGGGCTGGGTGGATTGGTAGGATACCAATTTCAGTGTGAGCTCACACGTGACCGTGTGAGTATCTATGTTATATTCTCTAACCTTTTTTAACCTCCTTTTTCCATTATTTATTTAGAACATGAGGGACTTTTTGTGAGAGTTCCCTTATGTGAAGAGGATAAAGACACCTCCCTCAAGATCTCACTCACACCTGTCCGTGTGAGTGTTTGCAGTTTTTTTCTCTGCATTTGACATATATCCATAACTATTGGAACTAGGCATTGTTACAATTTATTTGTATTGTCCTTAAAACCTTTGTTTTTACCCTTATCCATTTGCTCTGAGTTCGACACTGCAATTGAGAGTTGCTGGGCAACTGAAGAGGACATTATCCGGATTAGAGGAAAAGAAATACCACACCAGGAGGACATAGAAGAAAAGGAGGAAAGTAAAGAAACCTTGATGTGACAGCATTTACACAAGGCCATATAAGTGTTTATGTTATTTCACACTCCACCATCCTCACTTTTATTAGTTGTATTGTACATCTTTATTTATATAGCGCCATTAATGTACATAGCACTTCACAGTATTAATACATGTGGTAATAAAATAAATAACAGATAATATAAATAACAGATCATGGGAATAAGTGCTTTAGACATAAAAGTAACATTAAGGAAGAGGAGTCCCTGCCCCGAGGAGCTTACAGTCTAATTGGTAGGTAGGGAGAACGTACCGAGACAGGAGGATGGAATTCTGGTAAGTGCGTCTGTAGAGGGCCAAACTTTATGTATCATGTGTTCAGAATATCCACAGTGCTATTCATATGCTTCTTTAAGCAAGTGTGTCTAAAGGTGGGTCTTAAAGGTGGATAGAGAGGGTGCAAGTCGGGTACTGAGGGGAAGGGTATTCCAGAGGTGTGGGGCAGTCAGTGAAAAAGGTTTAAGGCGGGAGAGGGCTTTAGATATAAATTGGGTAGAAAGAAGGCATCCTTGAGAAGAACGCAAGAGTCTGGATGGTGCATAACGAGAAATTAGGGCTGAGATGTAAGGAGGGGCAGAAGAGTGTAAAGCTTTAAAAGTGAGGAGAAGAATGGAGTGTGAGATGCGGGATTTGATCGGAAGCCAGGAGAGGGATTTCAGGAGGGGAGATGCTGAGACAGATCTAGGAAAGAGTAGAGTGATTCTGGCAGCAGCGTTTAGGATAGATTGTAGGGGAGACAGGTGAGAGGCAGGAAGGCCGGACAGCAGGAGGTTACAGTAATCAAGACGGGAGAGAATGAGGGCCTGAGTCAGAGTTTTAGCAGTCGAGCAACAGAGGAAAGGGCGTATCTTTGTTATATTGCGGAGGAAAAAGCGACAGGTTTTAGAAATGTTTTGAATGTGAGGGGCGAATGTGAGAGAGGAGTCGAGTGTGACCCCTAGGCAGCGTGCTTGGGCTACTGGGTAAATGATCGTAGTTCCAACAGTAATGTGGAAGGAGGTAGTAGGGCCAGGTTTGGGAGGAAGTACTGCACCGACACACTTTATTCGAGCAAATACCCAGTATGTACCTGGCAGATACCTGGAATGCGCCGCTCCTCACCTCTGACAAGCCCCGTTGCGTTTGCCTTCCCAGCCTGGGTTCATGCCTGGCTGACGGGCGGCTGATCTGTTAAATGATAATGATTAGGATTTAATAGGCTGCAATGCTTCGCGTGTCTACCAGATGGCATAAATTCATGAATTGTAATGCAGTATATATATATATACTGTGCAGTATTGCAGCCAGCGGGAATAAAATGCTTCTAAACCTGCCTGGAAAATAACCCAATGCACTCGGGCAGAAAACAGTCACAAACCTCAATACACCCGGGTATACCCGAATTCGTGGGACTAGTCGAGCTCGAATAAAGTGTGTCGCCAGTGTATGAGGAGCTCTGTTTTAGCCATGTTGAGTTTTAGGCGGCGGAGGGCCATCCAGGATGATTTAGCAGAGAGACATTCAGAAACTTTGGTTTGTACATCAGGTGTAAGGTCGGGTGTTGAAAAGTATATTTGTGTGTCATCAGCATAGAGTTGATAATTAAACCCAAAAGATGTTATTAGGTCACCTAGAGAGAGTGTGTACCGAGAAAAGAGAAGAGGTCCCAGGACAGAGCCCTGGGGTACCCCCACAGAGAGATCAATAGAGGAGGAGGAGGTGTTAGCTAGAAGAGACACTGAAAGTATGATGGGAGAGTTAGGATGAGATCCAGGATAGAGCTTTGTTCTGAATACCAAGAGTATGGAGAATGTGAAGGAGAAGAGGGTGGTCCACAGTGTCAAATGCTGCAGAGAGGTCGAGTAATATGAGCAGAGTGTAATGACCTCTGTCTTTGGCATCATGGAGGTCGTCAGTTATTTTAGTAAGGGCTGTTTCTGTGGAGTGAGCAGTGCGGAAGCCAAATTGTAGAGGGTCTAGGAGAGAATAGGTGTTGAGAAAATGGAGCAAGCGAGAGAATACAAGACATTCAAGGAGTTTAGAGGCAAAAGGCAGGGGGGAGACAGGTCAATAGTTAGAAAGACAGGTAGGGTCAAGCTTGCTGTTTTTGAGTAATGGCATGACTGTTGCATGTTTGAAAGAGGATGGAAAGTTTCCAGAGCAGAAGGAGGAGTTAAAAATGTGTGTGAGCATAGGGATTATAGTAGGAGCAAGAGGTTTTAGGAGATGGGAGGGAATGGGGTCAAGAGGGCAAGTGGTAGAGGGAGAAGAGGCGATCAACAGCGACACATCCTCCTCTGAGACAGTGGAAAAAGACTCAAGGAAGGCAGGAGGAGAGTTAGGAAGAGGTGTAGGATGGGAGGAAGAAAAAGAGAGGATGTTCTGACGTATGGATTCCACCTTTTCCTTAAAATAGTCAGCAAAGTCCTGAGCGGAGATGGAGGAAGGAGAGGCAGCTGAGGGTGGTTTGAGTAGAGTATCAAAGACAGAGAACAGTTGGCGTGGGTTAGACTTGTGCATGTTGATTAGTGAAGAAAAGTAGGCTTGTTTAGCTTGCGAGAGGGCAGAGTTGAAACAGGATAGCATAAATTTGTAGTGAAGGAAGTCTGCGAGAGTATGAGATTTCCTCCAGAGGCGTTCAGAGGAACGAGTAGAGGAACGCAGCATGCACGTGTGGGAATTTAGCCAGGGTCTAGGGTTAGAAGGGCGAGTGCGTCAGAGAGAAAGCGAGGCATGTAGATCAAGAGAGGAGGACAAGGCAGAGTTGTAGTTCCTGTCCAGGTTGTCAGGGCCTGTAGCAGAGCTGAGAGAGGAGAGGGAGGTGCATAAAGTGGACTCAAAGTCAGGTAAATGAATAGAGTGCAGGTTTCTGCAGAACCGGGGGGGTTGATGGAGGTGGAGAAGGGGAGGAGCGAGATAGAGAGAATGAGATGAGGTGATGGTCAGAGAGAGGAAAAGGGGAAATGGAGAAATCAGAGAGAGAAGTTTAGTGAAAACGTACCGAGACAGGAGGATGGAATTCTGGTAAGTGCGTCTGTAGAGGGCCAAACTTTATGTATCATGTGTTCAGAATATCCACAGTGCTATTCATATGCTTCTTTAAGCAAGTGTGTCTAAAGGTGGGTCTTAAAGGTGGATAGAGAGGGTGCAAGTCGGGTACTGAGGGGAAGGGTATTCCAGAGGTGTGGGGCAGTCAGTGAAAAAGGTTTAAGGCGGGAGAGGGCTTTAGATATAAATTGGGTAGAAAGAAGGCATCCTTGAGAAGAACGCAAGAGTCTGGATGGTGCATAACGAGAAATTAGGGCTGAGATGTAAGGAGGGGCAGAAGAGTGTAAAGCTTTAAAAGTGAGGAGAAGAATGGAGTGTGAGATGCGGGATTTGATCGGAAGCCAGGAGAGGGATTTCAGGAGGGGAGATGCTGAGACAGATCTAGGAAAGAGTAGAGTGATTCTGGCAGCAGCGTTTAGGATAGATTGTAGGGGAGACAGGTGAGAGGCAGGAAGGCCGGACAGCAGGAGGTTACAGTAATCAAGACGGGAGAGAATGAGGGCCTGAGTCAGAGTTTTAGCAGTCGAGCAACAGAGGAAAGGGCGTATCTTTGTTATATTGCGGAGGAAAAAGCGACAGGTTTTAGAAATGTTTTGAATGTGAGGGGCGAATGTGAGAGAGGAGTCGAGTGTGACCCCTAGGCAGCGTGCTTGGGCTACTGGGTAAATGATCGTAGTTCCAACAGTAATGTGGAAGGAGGTAGTAGGGCCAGGTTTGGGAGGAAGTATGAGGAGCTCTGTTTTAGCCATGTTGAGTTTTAGGCGGCGGAGGGCCATCCAGGATGATTTACTGCTGCGGCACAGTTTATTCGAGCATTTGCCCGTTCTGTGCCGCAGCAGTAGCCTGGCGCGCGCCCGAGTGTGACGGGCGCGCGCCGAAGCAGCGGAAGAGCGCCCTCCGATCGGGGCGCTCTCCCTACCGCTGCCGGGTCCGCCGGGTCCCCCGGAACCCCCTGCCGCTGTCCCGCGATCGCGGGACACCAGGGCTCCCTCGGGGAGCCCTGGACGCGCGTGCAGGGGGCGCAGGCTCCCGAAGACGCGTGACCGCGCGTCTATGACGCTCGGCACGCCGAGGGGCGGCCACTAGCAAGCCGGGAAATCTCCCGGCTTGCGGATCTGGCCGCACTGCGATAAAGTGTGTCGCCAGTGTAGCAGAGAGACATTCAGAAACTTTGGTTTGTACATCAGGTGTAAGGTCGGGTGTTGAAAAGTATATTTGTGTGTCATCAGCATAGAGGTGATAATTAAACCCAAAAGATGTTATTAGGTCACCTAGAGAGAGTGTGTACCGAGAAAAGAGAAGAGGTCCCAGGACAGAGCCCTGGGGTACCCCCACAGAGAGATCAATAGAGGAGGAGGAGGTGTTAGCTAGAAGAGACACTGAAAGTATGATGGGAGAGTTAGGATGAGATCCAGGATAGAGCTTTGTTCTGAATACCAAGAGTATGGAGAATGTGAAGGAGAAGAGGGTGGTCCACAGTGTCAAATGCTGCAGAGAGGTCGAGTAATATGAGCAGAGTGTAATGACCTCTGTCTTTGGCATCATGGAGGTCGTCAGTTATTTTAGTAAGGGCTGTTTCTGTGGAGTGAGCAGTGCGGAAGCCAAATTGTAGAGGGTCTAGGAGAGAATAGGTGTTGAGAAAATGGAGCAAGCGAGAGAATACAAGACATTCAAGGAGTTTAGAGGCAAAAGGCAGGGGGGAGACAGGTCAATAGTTAGAAAGACAGGTAGGGTCAAGCTTGCTGTTTTTGAGTAATGGCATGACTGTTGCATGTTTGAAAGAGGATGGAAAGTTTCCAGAGCAGAAGGAGGAGTTAAAAATGTGTGTGAGCATAGGGATTATAGTAGGAGCAAGAGGTTTTAGGAGATGGGAGGGAATGGGGTCAAGAGGGCAAGTGGTAGAGGGAGAAGAGGCGATCAACAGCGACACATCCTCCTCTGAGACAGTGGAAAAAAGTCAAGGAAGGCAGGAGGAGAGTTAGGAAGAGGTGTAGGATGGGAGGAAGAAAAAGAGAGGATGTTCTGACGTATGGATTCCACCTTTTCCTTAAAATAGTCAGCAAAGTCCTGAGCGGAGATGGAGGAAGGAGAGGCAGCTGAGGGTGGTTTGAGTAGAGTATCAAAGACAGAGAACAGTTGGCGTGGGTTAGACTTGTGCATGTTGATTAGTGAAGAAAAGTAGGCTTGTTTAGCTAGTGAGAGGGCAGAGTTGAAACAGGATAGCATAAATTTGTAGTGAAGGAAGTCTGCGAGAGTATGAGATTTCCTCCAGAGGCGTTCAGAGGAACGAGTAGAGGAACGCAGCATGCACGTGTGGGAATTTAGCCAGGGTCTAGGGTTAGAAGGGCGAGTGCGTCAGAGAGAAAGCGAGGCATGTAGATCAAGAGAGGAGGACAAGGCAGAGTTGTAGTTCCTGTCCAGGTTGTCAGGGCCTGTAGCAGAGCTGAGAGAGGAGAGGGAGGTGCATAAAGTGGACTCAAAGTCAGGTAAATGAATAGAGTGCAGGTTTCTGCAGAACCGGGGGGGTTGATGGAGGTGGAGAAGGGGAGGAGCGAGATAGAGAGAATGAGATGAGGTGATGGTCAGAGAGAGGAAAAGGGGAAATGGAGAAATCAGAGAGAGAAGTTTAGTGAAAACCAGGTCTAAGTCGTGGCCATCCTTGTGGGTGTTAGCTGCAGTCAACTGTTGAAGGCCAAAAGAAGAGGTTAGAAAAAGAAAGTGGGAATCCCAAGGGAGAAAGGGGTCATCAATGTGGCAATTGAAGTCCCCAAGGAGAAGAACAGGGGAGTCTGAGGAGAGAAAGAAAGAGAGCCAGGATTCAAAGTGAGAGATAAAGGCAGAAGGGGGATGAGTAGAGGTAGGTGGGCGATAGATGACCGCCACATGAACAGGGAGAGGAGAGAATATCTGGACAGTGTGAACCTCCAAGGAGGTAAAAGCAAGAGAGGGGGGAATAGGAAGGGTTCAGTAACAGCAGAGAGAGGAGAGCAGGAGCCCCACGCCTCCACCCCTGCTATTAGGGCACAGAGTGTGGGAGAAGGAAAGGCCACCATAAGAGAGGGCAGCTTCCAGAGCAGAATCGGGAATCTATGTTCTCGAGCTCAATTACTCTGCATTTGTTATCCCCATCATCCCTCAACCTGTGCTCCCTCTTTTCTCTCGTATTTCCCTTGACTATTTCAGATTTCCTGCTTACCCGGCTTTTCTAGCCTTTTGGCTCTGATTGATTGCTGGGAATTTTCCCATGCGGTGATTGGCTGCTCAGTTTTGTGAATGAAACTTAGAATACTATAAAGAACCTGTGAGCTAATCAGATAGGAGTTCATTTACAGATAGTAAGAGCACGGACGGGATTTTCAAAGTTGCTTCTGCATGAATAGCAGAGCAACCAGCTTTGATTTCAAACTAGTGTACATTCAGACATACAGTTGCGGCCGCCTTTATCCTGATGTGGCCGGAACCGCGGCGCTCTGATAACCGCGGTCAGATGCAGTATGTTTTTTTCCCCGGAATATATTGCGGTATTTCAGCGCTCGTAATATTAGCATTTATTAGCGCTGTCTGCAATACTGCAATATAGTCTTACAACTCAGGGGGTCGTTCGCGAGCTGATGTCTTCAAAGTCAAATACTTTAGCAGTTCAACCTACAGTACGTCAGTACACAGTCTGTATATACACAGTATTTAACAGTAGTCACAGTATACAGTAGTTCCAGTATAGACTAGTTTGACAGTACTAACTGCATACTGTAGTCCAATATGGAGTAGCTATACAGTACACCATGTCATGATAGAGTATGCATCTAACTGCTCAATTTGTTTCTTTCCAGAGAGAGCAGCACCAGCCATCTGGTTACAAAGTATTTAACAGTAGTCACAATATAGAGTAGTTCCAGTATAGACTAGTTTGACAGTACTATACAGCACACAATGCCATAATACAGTATGCACATACAGTGGCAGCCGCCTTTATCCTAATGCGGCTGAATCGGCGCAACTTTGATAACCGCGGGCAGATGCGTTTTTTTTTTGTCCGGAGAGTATTGCGGTATTTTAGCGCTCGTAATATTAGCATTTTATTATAGCTGTCTGCAATACTGTAATACCGTCTAAAAACTCAGGGGGGCGTTCGCGAGCTGTCTTGGAAGTCTAATACTTTAGCAGTTCAAAATACGTCAGTACACAGTCTGTGTGTGCGCGCACGCAGTAATTGTAAATTTGGATATTTATACATGCATATGCAGTGCTGTACTGTATGTCTCATTTGAACATTGTTGAAACGCATAGGCGTGTACTGTAACAGTATCACATTTAGGCATATACAGAGCTCTCCCCTCGTTCGCCCCCGCACACAAACAGGCTAATATACTGCACTGCAGTATTTCAACTTCTTATCTTATTGTAAGACCTCGGGGAACACCTCTCCCAAAGAGGGTTCCCCCCGTGCCGCGACTTACCCAGCACTCCCCGGCTCCGGCTCCACAGGTTCACCGCTGCGAGCGGGACCCTCCTCCTTCCTTCCTGGTCCCCGCGGCTGCCTCAGGACGCACGCATGCGCGCGCACACTCACGGGCCTTTCTGGCTTCCTGTGGGAGGAACTCCCGCCCCCAGCTCAGACCGCGCGTACCTCCCCCGCGCAGTGCACATGCCTGATGCGTGTGCACAGCCCACAAGCCACACATCAAGCCCACCAACTGTGGCACATTCCTGGACCTATCCCTGCCTCCCATGGGGCCTCTCCTCCGTCCCTCCCCCTCTTCCCATTGGGCTCTGTTCACACTTATACCCTGCTCAGCCATTCCTTCTCTGGCTGAGCATAGCTTTGTGTGACCTGCGTTACTGTAACGTACGTGCTTGCCACAAACAAGGAGGGACCCCGATACTGAGGTGAGATGGAGAACAAACTGCACCCACAGCTACGGGGATACGCCTGAAAAGTGGAAAATAGGCGTCTGGAACCGTCTGGGAGTATAAGATAAAGTAAGATACTCGCCAGACGAGAAGGGAGATTCCAGAAGATAGGTGGTACCGAGAGTCTGGGGTCCAGAGCCGGGAGGTAGGTCGGAATCCGCAAACCGAGGTAAAGGGGTTGGGGTGTCCAGAAGGTCAGGATACAGACCAGGGGTGTCCAGAAGGTCAGAGCGGATCCACAGCCAGGCCGGTTCGGTATGCAAAGGATCACTGAGAAGACAAAGAGACAGGAACTGAGGCAGACACGCCACAGGAAACGCTGGGGAAACCAGCGTAGCCGCTACAGCGCGGCGAAAGTGAAGTCTGCCAGGAACAAGGAAAGCAGCGCCGGGGCTGCTATGTAAGAAGGCCTTGGGATGCCGGGGACTGGAAGCAGGATACAAGGCACAAGGAGCCCAGCAGGCCAAACACGGTGTCTGACATGCACAGTTACTTGCAACTTGGATTGCAAAGTCTATGTCCAGCAACTTCCTGAGGGCGGGGCAGGCACTAAATAGCACAGGAGGCCAATCA
This sequence comes from Ascaphus truei, assembly GCF_040206685.1. Taxonomy (NCBI): domain Eukaryota; kingdom Metazoa; phylum Chordata; class Amphibia; order Anura; family Ascaphidae; genus Ascaphus; species Ascaphus truei. Next base: position 259,414,308 of record NC_134483.1, read on the forward strand.
GGCCAGAGCTGCGCAGGAGGCAGGTGATTGCAGAAGCAGGGAATAGTTTGTCTGGAACCTGCAAAGCTCCGGATGGATGGGCTCCAGCCAAAGCCAGGAGTGGATTCCTGACATTACCCCCCTTCACGCGAGACCTCCGGTAGAGCAGAGATAGGATCCCACAGAGGTCTGGGTGACATGGAGTTATTTCTGAACCCTCTTGGTATAGTTGTAGAGCTGCGCCGAGGGAGTTTGTCAATGAGCGCTTTTTTCAAACGGAAAAGCGGTGGCACTGCAATCAATAGGGGGTCAGCACCCCTAGGTAGGTGAGGTTTAGAGAACATCAGGTCCGAAGTCTGGGGATCCACATAGAACGCAGTAAGCACGAAGGAAAAAGCAGAGAGAAGCATGCCCGTGCCCAGAGTGAGAGCACAAGAAGCAGGGACGGGCATCTCAGGCAAGGCAAGGAAGTCCAAAACGAGCGTTGCAGGCTTTGACGATGACAACATGAAATCCAGAGAGAACACATGAGGTAGTACAGAAAGTTCCATGAGGGATAATCCTAAATTTGCAGTAGCAGTCATGCAGTCAGAAGCGGGTTCCTCAAATACTGTGGAGGAGTCACTGGGAGACAGTATTGCCTGAGGAGTGGGATGTCTGGTCGGAATCCGCAAACCGAGGTAAAGGGGTCGGGGTGTCCAGAAGGTCAGGATACAGACCAGGGGTGTCCAGAAGGTCAGAGCGGATCCACAGCCAGGCCGGTTCGGTACGCAAAGGATCACTGAGAAGACAAAGAGACAGGAACTGAGGCAGACACGCCACAGGAAACGCTGGGGAAACCAGCGTAGCCGCTACAGTGCGGTGAAAGCGAAGTCTGCCAGGAACAAGGAAAGCAGCGCCGGGGCTGCTATGCAAGAAGGCCTTGGGATGCCGGGGACTGGAATCAGGATACAAGGCACAAGGAGCCCAGCAGGCCAAACACGGAGTCTGTGACATGCACAGTTACTTGCAACTTGGATTGCAAAGTCTATGTCCAGCAACTTCCTGAGGGCGGGGCAGGCACTAAATAGCACAGGAGGCCAATCAGGCCAAAGCTGCACAGGAAGCAGGTGATTGCAGAAGCAGGGAATAGTTTGTCTGGAACCTGCAAAGCTCCGGATGGATGGGCTCCAGCCAAAGCCAGGAGTGGATTCCTGACAGTTACCCACGGTCGTGCCTGCCTTAGTGCTTCATCTCTCTGTGTCTTCTAGTGAACTCCTGTGTACCGAACCGGCTTGACTGTGGACCCGCTCTGGATTTTGACCTCTGGCTTGCCCTCTGACCTCCCGAACTCTCCAACCCTCCACCTTGGCTTACGGATTCCTACCTACCTCCCGGCTCCAAACCCAAGGCTCTCGGCACCGACTATTCTACTGGAACGTCCCAATTATTCGGCGAGTATCTGAACTTTAACCATTTCTCCTGTGCAGTTCCGGACGCCTACAATCCACCTTCCAGGTGTGTCCCCGCAGCTGTGGGTGCAAGTATTACCCTTTTCACCTCAGTTCTGGGGTCCCTCCTTGTCCGTGGTGAGCGCAGCGTGACATTATGCTCAGCCCAACGGACATGGACCCCAGAGAGGTTGATCAACCCAGTGCCATGGATCGACTCCTTCAGGTGGAGGCGCAACTCAAGTCCATGTCTCAAGAGCTCTCAAGAATCTCTCTGTTGCAGCATTCCCCAGGCTCCTTTGCTATTGCAGCCGCGGCGCTGCCTTCTCTGGATCTCCCCACAGCCTCGGACCCTCGCCTTCCGGCCCCTAATCGTTATGCAGGGGATCCCCATGAGTGCAAAGGATTCATCAATCAGTGTGAGATCCAATTCGAGCTGTCCCCCTCGCGCTTTCCTACTGCATGCTCCAGGGTGGCCTACATCGTCTCTCTATTGACCGGAAATGCCCTGGCCTGGGCATCCGCTATCTGGGAACGGAGAGTCAACATGACACACGATTACCCCCGCTTCCTACGGGAGTTCAAGCAAGTATTTGACACGCCTGGTCACAAGATCACAGCAGATTCCTCTTTGTTCCATCTCTCTCAAGGTATTTGCCCCGTCGCCCAGTATGTCCTGAAGTTCCGGACCATCGCGGCCGAGACCTCTTGGAATGACGACGCCCTCTCCACAGCCTTCTGGCAGGGACTGTCCGAATCCATCAAGGACCAGCTGGCGACTCTGGAGAGACCCACCGGATTGGAGGACCTCATCGCAGTCTGCGTCCGCATGGACCAGCGCCCTCGGGAGAGAAGACTTGAACGCGCGCTCCCTCGTGCCGCCTCTCCCCGGTCTACCAGCCACAGTCTTGTTCCTTATGTCCCCCAACCTATAGATGAGCCTGAACCTATGCAGCTCGGAAGTCATCGGCTATCCGCTTCTGAGAGGCAGCGCCGACGAGATGGTGGACTCTGTCACTATTGCGGGCATTCCGATTATCTGCTGGCGAGCTGTCCCCTGCGACCGGGAAACGCCAAAACCCAATGAGGTATGAGGGGGTCTTGTTGGGTACAATTTCTTCCCCTTCCCCTTCTCTGAAGAAACTTCCTACCCGGATAATGCTGCCCATCTCTCTTGCCTGGAATAACTCCCAGATTCCCGCCTCCGCATTCATAGATTCCGGGTCTCAAGGAAACTTTATTGATCAGGATTTTGCCAGCAGAAACAATATTCCTTTCCAATCTAAAGCTGTTCCCGTTGGCTTGGAGGCCATAGATGGACGCCCACTCCAACCACCTTTCATTTCCCTGGAAACTTGCTCTCTATCCCTCTCTACAGAGGACGATCACCAAGAAAGGATTACCTTGGACGTGATCCCTACTCCATCGGTGGAGGTGATTCTGGGACTCCCGTGGCTGCAATTGCACAACCCACAGCTGGATTGGACCAACAAGGAACCCATACAATGGAGTCCTCAGTACCTCAAGACTTGTCTTCCCCCCAAACAGATGATAGCCAGAGTGGAACTACCCGCAGAGTACAAAACTTCCCTCCCAGCGGTCTACTGGGACCTTGCAGATGTTTTCGACAAGGTACGTTCTGAGGTGCTGCCCCCCCATATAGCCTTTGACTGCCCTATTGACGTTCTTCCCGGTGCCATGCTACCTAAAAGCCGTTCCTACCCCCTTTCCATGCCCGAGACCCAAGCCATGTCCGAGTATATCCAAGATAATTTGAAGAAGGAGTTCATCCAGAATTTGTCATCTCCAGCTGGAGCCGGACTCTTCTTTGTCAAAAAAAAAGATGGCTCTCTTCGCCCCTGTATTGACTACAGAGCTCTCAACAATATTACTCATTTCCGAGCTCTTTGACCGCCTACAGGGGGCAACAATTTTTTCCAAACTTGATCTCCGCGGAGCCTATAATCTTGTCCGCATCCGCCAGGGTGACGAGTGGAAGACCGCCTTCAACACCCGGGATGGGCACTATGAATACCTAGTCATGCCCTTCGGCCTCTGCAATGCCCCGGCGGTCTTCCAGGAGTTTGTCAATGAGATCTTCCGCGATCTCCTCAACAGCTTCATCATCGTGTACCTTGATTATATCCTCATTTATTCCAAATCCCTCCCTGACCACATTCAGCACACCAAATTAGTCCTGTCCTGCCTTCGAGAGAACCGTTTGCACGCCAAGCTGGAGAAATGTTCTTTTCATCTATCTCCCATTCCCTTTCTAGGATACATCATTTCTAGCACAGGTTTCTCTATGGACCCTACCAAACTCAAAGCTGTCTTAGAATGGCCGCAACCCACTTCCTTGAAAGCCGTACAGCGGTGCTTAGGATTTGCGAACTATTACCGTAAGTTCATCAATAACTTTTCATCTACCGTGGCCCACATCACTGCCCTGACTAAGAAAGGAGCTAACACAGCAGCCTGGTCTCCTGCAGCCCTCCAAGCTTTCGACTCCCTCAAGAAGTCTTTCGCTTCCGCCCCAATCTTGCGTCATCCAGACCCAAGGCTTCCCTTTACCCTGGAGGTAGACGCATCTGATATCGGTGCAGGCACCATTCTTTCACAAAGACAGTCTCCACAGGCTAAACTTCACCCCTGCGGCTTCTTTCTAAAAAAAAAATTCTCCGGCAGAACGGAACTACGACATCGGAAATAGAGAACTCCTGGATATTAAACTCGCCCTTCAGGAATGGAGACATCTTCTGGAGGGAACAGAGACCCCCATTTCAATCCTCACCGACCATAAAAACCTCCTATATATTGAGAGTGCACGTCGTCTTGGAGCACGTCAGGCTCGATGGTCCCTGTTCTTTTCGAGATTCAATTATCTCATATCCTACATCCCCGGCTCAAAAAAACAAAAGGCAGACGCACTCTCACGGCAATTCCTGTTCGAGGACAACTCCGAAGATGCCACCGAGACAATCTTACCCCCCAAATATATAATCTCGGCCAACTCTTTCGATATCCTGGACCCGGTCATGGCAGCACAGTCTAACCTCCTGAGAGGCCTTAAGGTTCCGGTCGGCCGTCTATTTGCAGCTCCACGCATCCTGAAGAAGATTCTAGAGTGGGGTCATTCTTCTAAGTCAGCCGGTCACCCAGGTATCAGTAGAACCACTTACCTCATTAGCCGCACTTTTTGGTGGCCTACCATGTCGGAAGATATTTCTGAATATGGGAAAACCTGTCCAATCTGCGCCCAGGTCAAGATCATTCGTAAAAAGCCTCACGGTCTCCTACAACCCCTGCCCATACCGGAACGCGCTTGGAGTCACCTGTCCATGGACTTTGTTGTAGAACTTCCGGCCTCTAGGGGGATGAATACCATTTTAGTAATCGTGGACCGGTTCTCCAAGCAGGCCCATTTTGTCCCTCTCAAAGGGCTGCCCAATCCCTTCACCTTGGCAGACATTTTTATTAGGGAAATATTCCACATTCACGGAGTTCCTCTTTCCATCGTATCCGATCATGGTACACAATTCATCTCCAAATTCTGGAGGGCCTTCGCTCGTAGGATGGATATCACCCTCCATTTTTCTTCCGGGTTTCACCACCAGACCAATGGGCAAACCGAGAGAACGAACCAGACATTGGAGCAATAACTCCGGTGCTTCGTCGCGGACAGTCAGGACGATTGGGTAGATTTGCTTCCATGGGCAGAGTTCTCCCATAACTCTTTAAGGAACAGCTCCACACTGAAATCTCCCTTTTTCATTAATTATGGTTTCCACCCGGTTCAGCTTCCCATCACTTCAGTCCCTTCTGGAGTTCCAGCAGCGGATGACCGAATCAAGGATCTGCAGGAATCCTGGAAAAAGATTCAAGAAGCTCTGTGAAGGTCAACCCGCAGACAAAAAGCACAGGCAGATCTCCACCGTCGACAGGCACCAGTCTTCAAATCCGGAGATAAGGTCTGGCTCTCCTCCTGGATCATTTAACTGAAGACCCATAGCCTCAAACTGGCCCCCAGGTACTTTAGCCCATTCTCAGTGGTGGAACACATCAATCCTGTGGCATATCGCCTGGAACTTCCCCCATCCATGAGAATACCCTCTGTGTTCCACGTATCGCTGCTAAAATCTGTGTCCCAAAGCCCTCGGTTCCACAAAACACCAGATGGTCCTACACCAGTCATAGTTCAGGGGCAGGAGGAGTTAAAGGTCCAGTCTATCCTAGATTCCAGAAAAACTAGGGGTTCGGTGCAGTACCTGGTTCACTGGAGGGGCTTTGGCCCAGAAGAAAGATCTTGGGTACCCTACCACCAAATACATGCCCCCAGATTGCTGAGACTCTTCCATTCTAAGTTTCCTCAAAAGCCATATTGGAGTCGTCCTGAGGCCGCTCCTCAAGGGGGGAGGGTACTGTAAGAACTCGGGGAACACCTCTCCCAAAGATGGTTCCCTCCGTGCCGCGACTTACCCGGTGCTTCCCGGCTTCGGCTCCACAGGCTCACCGTCGTGAGCGGAACCCTCCTCCTTCCTTCCTTGTCCCCGCGGCTGCCTCAGGATGTGTGCATGCGCGCGCACACCCATGGGCCTTTCTGGCCTCCCACGGGAGGAACTCCCGCCCCAAGCTCAGGCCGCGCATACCTCCCCCGCGCGGTGCACATGCCTGATGCGCGTGCACCGCCCACAAGCCACGCGTCAAGCCCATCAACTGTGGCACATTCCTGGACCTATCCCTGCCTCCCATGGGGCCGCTCCTCCATCCCTCCCCCTCTTCCCATTGGGCTCTGTTCACACTTATACCCTGCCCAGCCATTCCTTCTTTGGCTGAGCATAGCTTTGTGTGACCTGCGTTACCCACGGTCGTGCCTGCCTTAGTGCTTTTTGTCTCTGTGTCTTCTAGTGAACTCCTGTGTACCGAACTGGCTTGACTGTTATTTATTTATTTATTTATAAAATATTTTACCAGGAAGTAATACATTGAGAGTTACCTCTCGTTTTCAAGTATGTCCTAGGCACAGAGTTAAGACAAATAATACATGGTTACAAATACAGTTACATTAATGAACAGGGTATACATTATATACCAGACATTGCATGCTGTCAGGAATCGGCGTTCTCCACGCTACTCACACAGAGAACTCCCTCCCCACAGGGAGCCCCTGGATACACAAAACAATCCTGCCTTACCGGCCTCCACGGCTCCCCGCCCCTGCCGCCGTTGCGGGATCACTCCCCTCGGCGATTCCTCTGTACAGCGCCGTGCAGTGTCTCCCTGTCCCGCCTCCGTTCCTAATTGGACCTTCCTGCTTTATCTAGCTCCTCTCTGCTCTTAGTCTTTGCTCGACATAGTCTCTGTATGGAAGTACTTCTGGATTCTCTCAGTGTTTTCACAGGTTCTGACCCGGCTTGTACGACTACCCCCTCTGGCTCTCGATCTCGGCACTCCTTGGACAACGCTCACTCTGGTAACCCCTTGAACACGGCTTGGACTACGACCTATCTCCACTCTCCACTCCCTGACCTCGGCAAGGCATTCATCACTATATCTCTACAACCGGTACCGGCAAGTATTGTCTACCTTACTACACCTGGCCTGGCAACGCTTCATACCACACTCCGGACACGCTCCCTTTGCTGCGGGTGCGTGTATTACCACTTCCCCCTTCAGCTCAGGGGACGGGTTTGGTCTGCGGGCAGCACCGGCGTAACACATGCACAGTTAAAAATATATATATTATAGGCGAATGAAACAGTTACAGACCAGATTAAAATGTGAGACAGCCTTAGATTTGAAAGAATTTAGACTGGTGGTGGATGTGAGAGTCTCTGGTAGGTTGTTCCAGTTTTGGGGTGCACTGTAAGAGAAGGAGGAATGGCCAGATACTTTGTTGAGCCTTGGGACCATGAACAGTCTTTTGGAGTCTGATCTCAGGTGATAAGTGCTGCATGTGGTAGGGGTGAGGAGCTTGTACAGATAGCAGGGTAGCTTACCCATAAACAATTTTAAGGCAAGACAGGAAAGGTGAACTTTGCGCCTAGACTCTAATGATGACCAATCTAGTTCCTTTAGCATTTCGCAGTGATGTGTGTTATAGTTGCATTGGAGAACAAAATGACAAATTGAATTGTAGAGGGTGTCAAGTTTGCTAAGGTGGGTTTGAGGTGCCGTGCCATATACTATGTCTCCATAGTAAATAATTGGCATTAGCATCTGCAGTGCAATACGCTTTCTGACCAGGAGACTTAGGGAGGATTTGTTCCTGTAAAGTACCCCTAGTTTGGCATAGGTCTTGGTTGTCAGGGTATCAATGTGCATTCCGAATGTTAAGTGGGAGTCAAACCATAAGCCCAGGTTTTAAAACTAGTGACAGGGGTTAGGGTGGTGTTAGCGTTGGTTCTAATCAGGAGCTCAGTTGCTAGAAGCTTTAAAAATCTAGTCTTGGTCCCAAATACCATTGTTACAGTCTTGTCAGTGTTTAAAAACAGTTTGTTTTGGGAAATCCAGTTTTCGAGTCTGAAAAAGTCAGACTGAAATATGTGTTGAAGGTCAGAGAGGCTATGGTTGTGTGCATATAGGATTGTGTCATCTGCATACATGTGTATTGAGGCTTCCTTACAAGCTGTGGGAAGATCATTAATGAACACTGAGAAGAGTAGGGGCCCCAGAACAGAGCCTTGCGGGACACCACAGGTGATATCAAGGGGGTTGGAGTTAGAGCCTGAGATGGACACATGTTGGTACCCGCTCTGGTTTTCGACCTCTGGCTTGCCCTCTGACCTCCCGAACTCTGCAACCCTCCACCTCGGCTTATAGATTCCTACCTACCTCCTGGTTCCAAACCCAAGGCTCTCGGCACCGACTATTCTACTGGAACTTCCCAATTATCCGGCGAGTATCTGAACTTTTACCATTTCTCCCGTGCAATTCCGGACGCCTACAATCCACCTTCCAGGCGTGTCCCCGCAGCTGTGGGTGCAAGTATTACCCTTTTCACCTCAGTTCCGGGGTCCCTCCTTGTCCGTGGTGAGCGCAGCGTGACACTTATCTACAGTACAGTACACCTCTCCCACACCATTCCTTTGAATGTGTGTCTTTCTGGTCGATCACATTCCTGCTTGCAAGCTGATGATTACTGCGCATGCATCTATAACTTTACCACTGCTTGCTTGCGAAGTTGAAGAGTGAGTGACCAAAAAAAAAAAAATGTTCGCGTAATTTTTTATTTTTATTTTCTCCACAAGCCTGCCTAAGCCATCTTGATATTACGATATTCAATCTGTGCTGTAGCTTTTGACTGCGACACTGTGTGTTTGACTGCACATAGTTTATTTGTGTGCTTTTAATATATTTGGGGGTGTGGAATCAAATTATTATAATGACCTGCCTATTGAAAATATGTCATGTCTTTGAACTACAGTACAGCTAATCCTTCATGCAGCTTTACCCTGTACCCCCTCCCCCACGCACACACACAAGGCTCGCTCAAGGATTTAAACCTCTTATCGACATCTCTCCAGAGCCATTTTGCTTGTCATTGTGCTTTTAATCGTCCGTCCCTAGCCGAGCATCACCTCTCTGCGCCTGCGTGCCTACCATTCATTAATTTTCCTATTGTTGGCTTTAACTCACCTCTCTGTAATCCTCTTTGGGAAGGGAGCTAGCTGATGATTACTGCACATGCGTTTATAACTTCACCACTGCTTGCTTGCGAAGGTCATGAGTGAGTGATCAAAAAATATATTATTTTTTTTCTCGTCATTTTTTATTTTTATTTTCTCCACAAGCCTGCCTAAGCCATCTTGATATTACGATATTCAATCTGTGCTGTAGCTTTTGACTGCGACACTGCGTTTGACTGCACAGGGTTGAATCGTCTGCTTTTTATGTATTTGGGGGTGTGGGGATCAAATTATTTTGATGACCTTCTGTGACAGGATGGTCGTGGTAAGTGAGGAGACAACACGTCTTTTCCGGTGAAATAATGCTGATGGGTTCATTTGTCCAAAAACGGTAACTAAACAATGGGTACACTGTCCCTTTAAAATTGAAACGAAACAAAAATCCTAACCCCGGTCGGGGTACTAGCTAAACAAAAGTGCAGGCTAACTATCTGGCTGGCTAGCTAACCTATTCCAGCCCAATAAAGTACAGCAAACGCAGTTGGCTCCTTACCTGGGAGCTTTATTCTTCCCTCTTGGGACAGGGTCACTTTGGGCAGCTTGTGTCTGTCTTAACACTTCCTCTGTCTTCCCTCTATGCCTCAGAGAGAGAGACTGCCGCCCCAGAGGTATTTCCTCTTCCTGTTTTAAAGCAGGTGAAGGAGCTTAATTCAAATCACCTGTGGTCTGCTTGACAAGCTGAGTTAACCCCTCGTTTACTGGATAGCATGCATACTGCCATCTCCTATTCACATACATGGAGTCAATGACCCTGTCACACCTTCCTGTTGAAAAAATGTCATGTCTTTGAACTACAGTACAGCTAATCCTTCATGCAGCTGTACCCTGTACCCCCAAGGCTCGCTCAAGGATTTGAACCTCTTATCGACATCTCTCCAGAGCCATTCAGCTTGTCATTGTGCTTTTAATCATCAATCCCTAGCCGAGCATCACCTCTCTGCGCCTGCATGTAATCCTCTTTGGGATGGGAGCTACATAGCTGATGATTACTGCGCATGCGTCTATAACTTCACCACTGCTTGCTTGCGAAGTTCAAGAGTGAGTGACCAAAAAATATATTTTTTTTTTCTCGTCATTTTTATTTTCTCCACAAGCTTGCCGAAGCCATCTTGATATTACGATATTCAATCTGTGCTGTAGCTTTTGACTGCGACACTGTGCGTTTGACTGCATATGGTTGATTTATGTGCTTTTTATGTATTTGGGGGTGTGGGGATCAAAACATTATGATAACCTGCATGTTGAAAATATGTAATGTCTTTGAACTACAGTACAGATAATCCTTCATGCAGCTGTACCCTGTACCCCCCTCCCCCATGCACACACACAAGGCTCGCTCAAGGATTTGAACCTGTTATCGACACCTCTCCAGAGCCATTCCATTTCTAAAGCTTCTCATTGTGCTATTAATCGTCGTCCCTAGCCGAGCCTCACATCTCTGTGCCTGCGTGCCTACCATTCATTAATTTTCCTATTGTTGGCTTTGAGTCACCTCTCTGTAATCCTCTTTGGGAAGGGAGCTAGCTGATGATTACTGCGCATGACTCACCCATCCACCCCCCAACCCTTTGAGGCTTTGTTTACGGTAACGCTTGTGATAATCCCTTCTCGAATTTGATATGTAAATCTGATTTGCACAGCACTGTAAAATTGAGAGTTAAAAAAAACATAATCTGATTCATGTTTTTGATGCAGTAAGTTACCACTTTTTGTCATTCTTTCTTTTTCTTTGGTGTAGGGGGGGGGCAATGATTATGATTATCATGAATGTAAAGAGATATTTATTTTATTTTATCAGGAACAAAAAATACAAATAATCATGAATAATACAAAATGCAGTCTTTATTCAGATCTTCTGTCAGTTGAAAATTGAGGGCCGGTGGATAATCATGAATAATGCACATTGATAATAATATTAATTAATAATATATAATATATAATAATATATATAATAATATAACATTTTACGTCTTTATCGTCTTCCTCATTCTGTGTAGTTCATTGAGAGAGGGGAGGTTTTGTGTAGATCATGACTGCACTTTAGATACACTTTACTGTACACGCAGTTCACACAATGTACACATGATACCCACCTCCCTCTTTCCATCCTTTTTTTCTCTGAAAAGACAAGAAAAGAAAAAATTAGTGCAGTTAGGTGCATATTATGGCATTGTGTACTGTACTGCTGCGGCCGAGTTTATTCGAGCATTTGCCCGTTCTCGGCCGCAGCAGTAGCCTTGCATGCGCCGGAGGGTGACGGGCGCGCGCCAAAGCAGCGGAAGAGCGCCCTCCGATCGGGGCGCTCTCCCTCCCGCTGCCGGGTCCGCCGGGTCCCCCGGAACCCCCTGTCGCCGTCCCCCACATCGCAAGACACCAGGGCTCCCTCGGGGACGCAGGGGGCGCACGAGGGGCGGCCACTAGCAAGCCGGGAAATCTCCCGGCTTGCGGATCTGGCCGCAGTGCAATAAACTGTGTCGCCAGTGTATAGCTACTCCATATTGGACTACAGTATGCAGTTAGTACTGTCAAACTAGTCTATACTGGAACTACTGTAGACTCTGACTACTACACTGGCGACACACTTTATTCGAGCTTGGCTAGTCCCACGAATTCGGGTATACCCGGGTGTATTGAGGTTTGTTACTGTTTTCTGCCCGAGTGCATTGAGGTATTTTCCATGCAGGGATTTAAGCATTTTATTCCCACTGGCTGCAATACTGCACAGTATATATATATATACTGCATTACAATTCATGAATTTATGCCATCTGGTAGACACGCGAAGCATTACAGCCTATTAAATCCTTATCATTATCATTTAACAGATTAGCCGCCCGTCAGCCAGGCATGAACCCAGGCTGGGAAGGCAAACGCAACGGGGCTTGTCAGAGGTGAGGAGCGGCGCATTCCAGGTATCTGCCAGGTACATACTGGGTATTTGCTCGAATAAAGTGTGTCGGTGCAGTAGGAAAGAAAAAATCTGTGCCATACTTACCTGTATCATACTGTACTTACAATACTACAGTACAGTACTATACCATACTACCTTCCTGATGCTTGCCCATTACGCGCGATCACAATGGGCAACTCAGTCGCAATATGGTCAATATATTTATTGCATCGTTCCACGGTGAGTACATCGTTCCAAAAACTCAGTATGCCTTGCGCCAACTCATCCTTTTAGGAGGGTTTCACGTCTTTCGGATATGGTCCTTCAGCTGATGCAGACCATTTCGATAGGATTGAAGTCTGGCGATCTGTCATTGGAGGTGGAAAAAAGGACAATTAGTTAAAGAGATACTGCTGCGGCCAAGTTTATTCGAGCATTTGCCCGTTCTGGGCCGCAGCAGTAGCCTGGCGCGCGCCCGAGGGTGACGGGCGCGCGCCGAAGCAGCGGAAGAGCGCCCTCCGATCGGGGAGCTCTCCCTACCGCTGCCGGGTCCGCCGGGTCCCCCGGAACCCCCTGCCGCCGTCCCCCACATCGCGGGACACCAGGGCTCCCTCGGGGAGCCCTGGACGCGCGTGCAGGGGGCGCAGGCTCCCGAAGACGCGTGACCGCGCGTCTATGACGCGCGGCACGCCGAGGGGCGGCCACTAGCAAGCCGGGAAATCTCCCGGCTTGCGGATCTGGCCGATGCGCAATAAAGCGTGTCGGTAGTGTACAGTACACAGTAAAAAGAGTGGGAAAAAATGACACATGGTTACTGCACTTACTCCTCTAGCATCTTCACCCAGTTGATACCGCGCTCAAGAATATGCACTGTTGACGCGGTGTGCTTTGGATCGTTGTCCTGGTAGAAACGGTGACCATCTTGGAACTCACGTGTGATGTATTCCACAATCTCAGGCACAATTTGCTCTTGGAAAAAAGCTTTATTCATGATTCCTATAACAAGAAAAGAAAAGTGCTCAAAAAACTGCACACTAGTGCAGTACAGTGCATAATGCAAAAGCGTGACTTATTTTACCTTCAAAGATGACGATGCAGCATGTCCACGCCTAGAGATGGCACCCCACACATGCATCTTCACTGGGTGTTTTGGACACGGCTTCATAGATATGCAAACTTTTTTGTGGAATGCAAAGGTGGCAAATCTCTCCAGCGATACAGTAGACTCGTCTGTGAAGATGCAATCCTGGAAAGTTTCTCCACTGTCAATCCATGCCTGGGCCTGGACCACTCTCTTGATCTTGCTAACGTCCCTTATCATAGGATACGCTCTGTAATGACAAGGAATAATTTTATAGGTACAGTACAGTTTCTTAAACAACACTTTAACCTCCTGTACTGTCCAGTACTAACCTCACACGTCCATATTTCCAATTCTGCGTTTCATCTTCTTTATGCTGGTCTCGGATACAGTGAGATTGTGATTTTGCTGCAGAGTGTAGTTGAACCTTAAGGCACTCTTCTCATCATTCTCTTCACTTATTTTGTCGACCAGAAGAGTTGTCTCCCTACAGTATACAGAAAAACAACAATCTGGTAAGTTACAGTGCAGTAGGCCACAAGTACAGCACATCATTTACAGTAAAAATAGTATAAAATTAGATAAATCTATACTATATAGTTCTATTAATATGCAGCAATATAAACAATAATAGATATACTGTATTATATACTGTAGTTATATAAATATACCGAAATAACTATAAAATTAGATAGATCTATACTATATAGTTCTATTAATATGCTGCAATATAAACAATAATAGATATACTGTATTATATACTGTAGTTATATAAATATACCGAAATAACTATAAAATTAGATAGATCTATACTATATAGTTCTATTAATATGCAGCATTTTAAACAATAATAGATATACTGTATTATATTATATATGTATTATCGTGCGTTGTTTGTTTTTTCCGTGTGCATGATAGCACACGGTGGTTGATGGCACAACGAGGCCAGAAGCAGCTAACCAGCGTGGATATCTGCAATTCGTTGTCCGCTCGTGTACATCTCCTTAATTCTCATGCTGCGATCCTTTGAAATCTTTTTCACAGGCATTGCTGCGAGTAGAAAGAAATACAAACACAAGAATGTGTATTCGATGTTTAGTCGATGTGTATTCAATGTGCAGTGAATCCACAAAATGGATGGTGTATTTATACGTTGTTGACTCACATTAGTGTACGCCCACTTTTAACATCTGTACCTCGTCGCCATGCATAAAAGGTTACACACTTTGCATAGCCTCCCACTCGATGATCTGTATCTGAACTTGCCCTTGTCCAGATTCTGCTTTGTACCATCTGCTTCCATGAATCAACCCCGATTCTACGGAGGCAGGAAGCCACTCGCCTCTGCCGTGCCTATCACACAGAAAAAGCAAAAGGCGGCAGCCGTTTCCAACCCAAGGCCAAAGCGACAGGCTAAGGCTAATAAAGAAAACCTTCTGCTGACCCAAAAAGGCTAAGGGTTTTAATACACGTAAGCCTTATTGTGTCAAGAAGAAATTCGGTGATGTACACTCAAGGCAAAACAAATGGCAGCCAACCCATCGAACCCGCAGGCCACTTCCTCGATTACGCTTCGACGACTCTGCCGCTGCTCTCCTGGAAATCCAGAGCCCATCTTCTCCACTACTCATCCACGTTGCTTCCGCCACTCTCCCGGAAATCTACAGCCCATCTTCTCCACTGCTCTTCGACTACACTGTTGCTGGTCTCCCAGAAATCAACGGGTCACTTTCTCCTGACTGACTATTCTGTACACCATCCCACTTTAAATGTTTTGACTTTCTGTACTGTAATAAAGGAGATGTTGCGTATTTTAAATTTTATGAATAAAGAATTTTTTTTACCAACACCATACTGTTGTGCTGTACATGTTTTGACTTTCTGAACTTTAATAAAGGAGATGTTGCCTGTTTTAACTTGTATTAATAAATAAATGTTTTTACTTACACAAGACCTGCACAATTCCAGTCCTCGAGGTTTTCAAGGTTTTCCTGAAAACCGGGCCTGTTTCCGGCCCTCGAGGACTGGAGTTGTGCAGGCCTGACTGACTGTACTGTACACCATCCTACTGTAAATGTTTTGACTTTCTGTACATAAATGTTTTCACTAGCAGTAAACCATACACCTGTTAATGTTTTGAATTGCTGTACACTCTAAATGTTTTTAAATTGTATTTGTAAATAAATGTTTTTGTACTTACTCCACCAATACAAGAAAATGTTGATTTGTTTGAAATTGTTCCATTGTCTCCTTTTATACTGTAACAAAATACAGTGCTTCTAGAACATACAGTACTGTCCAGGCATACTGTACAGTACTGTACTGTATACTGTAGGCATGCTCAATACTGTACATCACAAGAGTATTAAAACAATACATGCTGTACGGGTATAGAATACACATATGTACCGAAATACATGTAGAATAAATGCATACTTTTTATTTTTCGGGTTTATTATACAGTATATATAAAAAAGTATTGTATACGGTCTGAAAACAACAGCATACTGTTTCAGGTTTTCTATGAAGCTCTCAGTTACAGTATTCTATCCTAATCAATAACAACGGCCACTAAACTGTAGTCTCCGGTACGTGGTTTTTTAAATCCGATTCCGCAATGTGCAGACATTGTAACACAAAGCGATATTATCCATCGAAATCCCTCCATTTGCCGTTTTCCGCATGAGATGATAAAGTTTTCTTTTCTGAGGAAAAACAAAAGAACTAGTTATACTGTAATGGTCAGTCAGTCCCCTAAAGAAGTTCCCACAGTCAGTCACACCAATAATTTTCTTGGGGGGCATCTCCTGTTCACATGCGCATGAGCCTACTGTCGATGTGATTACACGCATATGCGTTTAAAGATGGTTCCAATACGCATGCGCCTAGCTTTCCACCAATTGTTCAGTATCTACTGTAGAAGCTGCTCAGCCAATGATATTGCTTACAGGAGATATTGCTTACAGGAGAATCGCTTGACTGTGCATTGAATTGATATTTCAAAAACAGAATAAAATACGGCAACATTACTCACCATAGACTTTGCCAATCAGCTGGCGCCAAGCCACTGTCAGTCCCGTATTCTTGATTATACACGTAGTTGACAGGTGACTTCTGAGACTGCGGGTAATAAACATACTATAAAAATTAAATATTGGTGCTTGTGTACTCCTAGAAACTTATATATATTATCAATGAATTCCACACCAATTTAGAAAATGATTCCCTTTATCAATGGTTTCTCAGAGTATAATGTGAAACAAATAGAGGGGTAGGGAATGAGGGAGGGGTATGGGGAGGGGGTGGGGGGAAGGAAAGGGGGGAGTAGGAAAGGGGGGGGGAAGAGAAAAAATGAATATTTCATCAGGAAAAGGCTCATTAATTCTCAGATGATAAATAAAGAACTCTTAACCAATACGAAGACTGGTGTTTTTACATATTACTGGAAAATACATTTCATGTCACAGGGAAAAATACAAAAAACACAAATACATTACATACCCATGCTGCTTGTATAAATGTACACAGGATTGTTATTGTGATTGAAACTAAACTACCAAGGTATCATATTTTAATCCAAAATGTCCACACATAATATTTACCAATTTAACTATCAATAGTATCGAGAGAAGAGTTTGTGCAAAATAATCCTAATCATTATCATTTAACAGATCAGCCGCCCATCAGCCAGGCATGAACCCAGGCTGGGAAGGCAAATGCAACGGGGCTTGTCAGAGGTGAGGAGCGGCGCATTCCAGGTATCTGCCAGGTACATACTGGGTATTTGCTCGAATAAAGTGTGTCGCAGCAGTACACAGCAAGGAGCACACAGACCCGGATGGAAAATGGACTTATGTGAGTACTTTATGATTACTACTTGAGTGGGAGCTTCCCCAGGTTCACTGGCTCATATAGTTGCTGGATTTATGCAAGGGGTCTAGGTGGGTCTTAGGACTTCCCCCAGACAACCCTCCTTATCCTTGCCAGACCGTGTTCCAACTAGGGGTTAATCCACATAGCTCCACACAGCTATTCATTACAATAAGTGATCCGGATGCAGTAATTTATTTCTACAAGTGGGTTAAATGCTCTGTAGCACTAATTAATTGAGGGACTCAACCTCAATATTCCTCTGTTATATTCCACAATCTCAGGCACAATTTTGTCTTGGAAGAAAGCTTTATTCATGATTCCTATAACAAGAAAAGAAAAGTGCTCAAAAAACTGCACACTAGTACAGTACAGTGCATAAGGCTAAATTATATTTTATATATTTTACCTTCAAAGATGACAATGCATCCTGGTCCACGCCTAGAGATGGCACCCCACACATGCATCTGGATGTTTTGGATGCGGCTTCATAGATATGCGACCTTTTTTGTGGAATGCAAAGGTGGCAAATCTCTCCAGCCATACAGTAGACTCATCAGTGAAGATGCAATCCTGGAAAGTTTCTCCACTGTCGATCCATGTCTGGGCCTGGACCACTCTTTTGATTTTGTTAACGTCCCTTATCATGGGGTACGGTCTGTAATGACAAGGAATAAATAATAATTTAGGTACAGTACAGTATCTTAAACAACACTTTTACCTCCTGTACTGTCCAGTAGTAACCTCACACATCCATATTTCCATCCAATTCTGCGTCTCATCTTCTTTATGCTGGTCTCGGATACAGTCAGATTGTGATTTTCCTGCAGAGTGTTTTTGACCCTTAATGCACTCTTCTCATCATTCTCCTCACTTATTTTGTCGACCAGAAGAGTTGTCTCCCTACAATGTACAGAAAAACAACAATTCGTAAGTTACACTGGCGGCACACTTTATTAGAGTGCAGCCAGTTCCGCAAGCCGGGAGATTTCCCGGCTTGCTAGTGGCATCCCCTCGGCGTGCCGCGCGTCACCGATGCGCGGTCACGCGTCATCGGGTGCCTGCGCCCCCTGCACGCGCGTCCAGGGCTCCCCGAGGGAGCCCTGGTGTCCCGCGATGTGGGGGACAGCGGCAGGGGGTTCTGGGGGACCCGGCGGACCCGGAGAGGAGAGGGGGAAGCCCCGATCGGCGGGCCTCTCCTCCGAGGCTTCGGCGCGTGCCCGGGACATCCCGGCGCGCGCCAGGTTACTGTCGCGACCGAGACCGGGCAAATGCTCGAATAAACTCGGCCGCGACAGTACAGTACAGTAGACCACAAGTACAGCACATCAGATGGTGTAAAAATAGATACAATGAGATATTGTTCTATTAATATGCAGCAATATAAACAAAATACAGACATACCCCGCTTTAAGTACACTCACTTTAAGTACACTCGCGAGTAAGTACATATCGCCCAATAGGCAAACGGCAGCTCACGCATGCGCCTGTCATCACGTCCTGAACAGCAATACCGTCTCCCTACCTGTACTGAAGCTGTGCGCAAGCAGGGAGACAATAGAGAATGTTACAAATGCGTTTTTTACTGCTGCGGCCGAGTTTATTTGAGCATTTGCCCGTTCTCGGCCGCAGCAGTAACCTGGCGCGCGCCGGAGGGTGCCGGGCGCACGCCGAAGCCGCGGAGGAGCGCTCTCCGATCGGGGCTTTCTCCCTCCCACTGCCGGGTCCGCCGGGTCCCCCGGAACCCCCTGCCGCCGTTCCCCACATCGCGGGACACCAGGGCTCCCTCGGGGAGCCCTGGACGCGTGTGCAGGGGGCGCAGGCACCCGATGACGCATGACCGCGCGTCGATGACGCGCGGCACGCCGAGGGAGTGCGGCTAGCATGCCGGGGCATCCCCCGGCTTGCGGAGCTAGCCGCACTCAAATAAAATGTGCCGCCTCTGTACATCAGTTATGCACGTATATAACGATTGCAGTACAGTACATGCATCAATAAGTGGGAAAAGGTAGTGCTTCACTTTAAGTACATTTTCGCTTTACATACAGTACATGCTCCGGTCCCACTGTGTATGTTAATGTGGGGTATCCTGTATATACTGTTGTTATATAAATATACCGAAATAACTATAAAATTAGATACAGTAGATCTACAGTACACAATATATTGATCTATTAATATGCAGCAATATAAACAAAATATACATATACTGTTGTTATATAAATATACCGAAATATCTATAAAATTAGATACAGTAGATCTATAGTACACAATATATTGTTCTATTAATATGCCGCAATATAAAAAATATACATATACTGTTGTTATATAAATATACCGAAATAACTATAAAATTAGATACAGTAGATCTACACAATATATTGTTCTGTTAATATGCAGCAATGATAGATATACTGTATACTTGAAAACGAGAGGTAACTCTCAATGTATTACTTCCTGGTAAAATATTTTCTAAATAAATAAATATAGTTATATAAATATACTTACGCGTTAGTTACCCTTGGTGTCTTCGTGCGTTGTCTGGTTTTTCCGTGTGCATGATAGCTCACAGTGGATGATGGCACAACGAGGCCAGAAGCAGCTAACCAGTGTTGGATATCTGCAATTCGGTGTCCGCTCGTGTACATCTCCTTAATTCTCATGCTGAGATCCTTTGAAATCTTTTTTACAGGCATTGCTGCGAGTAGAAAGAAATACAAACACAAGAATGTGTATTCGATGTTTAGTCGATGTGTATTCAATGTGCAGTGAATCCACAAAATGGATGGTGTATTTATACGTTAATGACTCACATTTGGGTACACCCACTTTTAACACCTGTACCTCGTCGCCATGCATAAAAGGTTACACACTTTGCATAGCCTCCCACTCGATGATCTTTATCTGAACTTGCCCTTGTCCAGATACTGCATTGTGCCATCTGCTTCCATGGAGCAACCCTGATTCTACGGAGGCAGGAACCCACTCGCCTCTGCCGTGCCTGTCATGCAGAAAAAGCGAAAGGCGGCAGCCGTTTCCACGCCAAGGCCAAAGCGACAGGCTAAGGCCAATAAAGAAAACCTTCTGCTGACCCCAAAGGCTAAGGGTTTTAATAGACGTAAGCCTTATTATGTCAAGTAGAAATATGGTGATGTACACTCAAGGCAAAACAAATGGCAGCATAACCCATCGAACCCGCAGACCACTTCCTCCAATATGCTTGGACGATTCTGCCGCCGCTCTCCCGGATATATTCAGCCCGTCTTCTCCACTACTCGTTCTCGACATTGCCGCCACCCTCCCGGAAAGCCACAGGCCATCTTCGCCACTACTCTTCGACGACACTGCAGCTGGTGCCCCTGAAATACATGTGTCACTTTCTCCTTTGCGCTTAGACGACTCTGCCGCTTTTCGCCCGGAAATCCAGAGGTCACTTTCTCCATCCCTCTTCGACGACGCTGCCACTTCTCCTCTCCTGGATATCCACATGTCACCTCCTCCACCCTTCTTCGGCGACGCTGCCGCTTCTCTCCATGGAACCCCCATCTCATCCTCCATAGCACCTATCCACCCAGATGTCCACAGCATGCCATGCACAAGAAGCAGCTCGTTAGACCGGATGCTGAATGGGATAAATGTGGATATCCCTGGGAACTCTATTGTGCTGGCAAAGATAGATCTGCTTCTGGAGACCATGCTGTGATGATGGAGAGGATTTGGCCCGGTATTAAAGGGCTTACACCCCAATTGGCCACCCTCTAACCTCACCAGGGAGACAAGCGGTTAACTGGGCTGAGGCCCCGACATGTGATTTAACCCTTGTCATAACCTGTAAATGTATTTTCCCCTGTTCCCCTGTTCCATTGAAATGTCTGGTTTAATCAGTGTCTGCATTACACACACACTAGAATCCATCCGGGAGCACAAGGGTTAATAGTCCTTTAATGATTATAGCTCTTTGTGTAATTTTCCTGCCTTTTCAGGCACCATTTTGCAGGTCCCCATTGGTCGCCATTAGGGCTCAATGTATTCTAATGGAGAATCTTGTTGTTTTAGTCCTGTTTCCTGTAAAGACCAGCAGGTGGTGTCCGAGAGGGAGAGCGGCGGTTTCCCATTGAAAGTCAATGGGCCCATTGACTTCAATGGAGATTCCTCGAGGTACCTTTCGAAGAACGAGTTGGCTGCCGTCCAGACCGCAAAACGCAAAGTTGATACAATGTCCTTTAAAAGAGTTAAAATCACTTGAGTCAAGTTCAACGTTAATTGGCATGGGAATAAACTGTTCTGGGGGCCCTAGAAATAAAATTCTTTTTGCCCCTAGTTCCTAGGCTTCCCCCCACTCGACCACAACCGGGTCCCTGAATCCTGGACCCCGGATAAGGGTCGAACTGAGAAGAGCGGGTCGCACCATAGGCTTCAATGGCGGCGGCAGAAACAGCTCCGAAAAATGACTAAGTGTGAAATGCTGTAATTTAGGAATCCATATCTCCGGTTCCGGAGGGACAAGAGGATCAAGGTTTCGGGTAAAGTCCATATCTCCGGTTCTGGAATGCCCAGAGGGATGGGATTTGGGTGGCATGTAGCCAAGGTTCCGGCTTTAATGCATGCCCATTTCCAGCCACCTCAGACCAACCAGAAGGAATATGGATGAATGTAAAGATTTGTGGATTTTCTCATAGACTTCAATGGCGGCGGTTCCCCATTGAAAGTCTATGGCAGGAAACTCCATTGACTACAACGGCGGAGTTGCTCCATTGAAACCCATGGCGGCGGAGCCCGTTGTTTTCAATGGGGATTTAGTGAAAAGCTGAGATTTCTTTTAGCGGAGATTTTTGTATTAAAGTGAAAAATGATTTAATGTGCATTTGTGTATCTCCGGTTCTGAAGGTTGTAGCAAGTCGCTTTTTGGACCATATGGTGTCCCAGTTCTGGCAATGAGAACTGGGAAGTTTGGACCTGCTAGACCAAACGGAACCAGATATTTTAATACGTTTATATTTTATGTTTAATACTGTGTCCCAAGGTATGGACAAAGACCCAGAGGAAATTATTTTGCATACCAGGATAGCAGATGGCCCTAGAGGCGACCCATTGTCTAGGACTTAAGTATTGTTCAAAGGGTTTTGTCACCCTCCCTGTTTACCTAAGGGCGGAGGAGGCTCAAACCAGAGCAGTCTTTAAGTGTCCCATTTCACACCTTTCAACAAAGGTTTTCCTGCCAGAACTCCAAATGGATAGACTGGCTGGCATTCCTGATGCAAATGTGGTGCTTCAGAAATGAGACCCCAGAGCTCTACTGCGCATGTCCCAACAAGCAGGGGGGCATGGATTAAAATGTGTTCCCAGGCTAGTGAGTGGCTGGAGGTAATTGAAAACCAATCACCTGTACTTAAGGTTAAGGATAGGGCCACAAAAGGTATATAATCTGTGGTCAAGCCCTTATCCAGTGTTGTTCATGTTCTTCAAGTTCTTCAAGTGTTCAGTCTGTTCTATACCATCTTGATTGCTGAGAGAAACGCTATGCACTGTCTTCCTGCCAGAGGTCTTTTCATGTCTTTGGGGTCTTGATGACTAGAAAGAGTGCTATATGAACTGCCAGTTCGGATGTGACTGCTTCATCATTTCCATTTTACGTAAGTGTCTATATTTTGCCTGTTATTTGTACATTTCTGTGTGTTCACCTTTATCAAGGAATAAATTATATTTTATCATATCTAAGTCTCGTCCCAGTTCAGACCCAGTGATAAATATATATCAACTGTTATATATATTTATGTGTGACTTATACAGACTGCCATAATCTCACCGTGACACATGCTAAATATGGATCAATGGATGCTAAATATGGATCAACGGATGCAGGAGATGGATCAACGGATGGAAAAGATGGATCGACGGATGGAGAAGATAGAGACTGACATAGCGGGGATACATAATTTGCTCTGTGTTCATGTCAATGTATCCCCGACGCCGGAGCAGGAGGGTGGCATGGATGTGATGAATGGGACCTTCGACCACCTTCCATCACCAAGCGCACCTGAAGATTTTGTGTACATGTATGCCGTTGAGGAGGAGTATAACATGACAACCCCGTCAAGACCACGCCAGGAGACAACACGGCGACCAAGACAGGAGGAAAGCTTCCTCCCAGACAACCTACACTCGCCCCCCGCCACAAGCACACCCGCTCACAGAAGAACACCCACTTCCTGAACCCAACCTACATAAGCTTGAATCGATACGGTGCCCGACATCATCCTGCGCGATCTGCCCCGGCCCTCTGGTAGAAATCTAGGGTGTTGAGTGCTGGTGTAACCCACAAGTTTGCCTTGTTAATTTTTAAGCACCACGTGTCCTACTTGATGTACTGCGAGTGGGCCTACAAAGTGAACTATGAAGGAAATCGCGAAAAAAAGGCGCTTCCTGACAATTTAAGAAAGACCATTCTGGAGGAATTGCGGCGTTTTTTTCAATTACAGATCCTTTAATGAAAGGCGTTCGAGACTGCATTAATGGCATTTTGTGCCATACAAGGCATCGGCCATGGAAGGACAATCTGGTGGGGTACGCATTTGCGTGACTGTTCAACAGTTGTTTATTTTTTGTAAATGTTTTGTACCAGTCCCCGAGGGCAACAAACAGGCACGGTTTTCAGAGGTTATCCTGAAAACTGGGCCTGTTTGCGGCCCTCGAGAACTGGAGTTGTGCAGGCCTGACTGACTGCTCTGCACACCATCCTACTGTAAATGTTTTGACTTGCTGTACTTTAATAAAGGAGATGTTGAGTTTTGCATATTTTATTAATAAAGAATTTTTTTTAATAACAACATGTGACTGTAAACCACACTGACTGACTGTAAATGTTTTTACTTTCTGTACATAAATGTTTTCACTAGCAGTGTTTTGAATTGCTGTGCACTTTAAATGTTTTTACATTGTACAGTATTTGTAAATAAATGCTTTTGTACTTACTCCACCAATAAAAGAAAATGTTGATTTGTTTTAAATTGTTCCATTGTCTCCTTTGATACTGTAACAAAATACAGTGTTTCTAGAATTTACTGTCCAGGAATATTGTAGGCATGCTCAGTACTGTACATCACAAGAGTATTAAAAAAAATACAAGACACATACTGTATGTACTGGTATAGAAGACACATATGTACTGGAATATATGTACTATAGAATAAATGCATACTTTTTATTTTTTCGGGTTTATTATACAGTATATATAAAAAAAAGTATTGTATACGGTCTGAAAACATCAGCATACTGTTTCAGGTATTCTGTCCTAATCAATAACAATGGCCACTAAACTGTAGACTCTGGTACGTGGTTTTTTAAATCCGATTCAGCAATGTTCAGGCATTGATAAACTAGAAAAAGATATACCCTATTACTCAGCGCAAAAAAAAATATATATATATAAAGTGTAAATACAATATGTGAATAATAAGCTTATTGCTAAGTGAAAGCTGCCACGGGGTCTCTCCCAAACAAATTCCTCACAAACTCATTACAAACAATTATACAAAAAATGCAATGACCCGGCGCTTCAGGCTACAACATTACCCCAGTCCAATGATTAGTCCATATAGATATGGAAAGTTCTTTTCAATATTCCAGCTGATGGAGCGATGGTGATCCAATTGCTGGCTGCTGGTTCCGAACTCCTCCTAGTATGTAATGGACAAAAAGGAAAAGACCATTGCGCAGCCACTAGAATCCATGAATAACTCCACAACAGATTAAAGTAATGAACTTACAGACTTGCTGTGTTGTTGTTCCTTTGAGACAATCTGTGCTTTTAACCTCTTCTCTTCCAGATATCACGAATCCCACGTGTTGTATGTCTATCCTCCAGGTTTTCTGTCTGTTCACAGCATTACCACTTGGTCATAGTTCCCATGTGTTCCCAGAAAGGAAATAACATGAAAGATGATGGTGCAGATTGATAAAAATTTATTACAATAAAAATAAAAAACAGCCAAGGGCTTACTCACATAAACCAGGCTGTATAAAAACAGCTGACAACGTGCCGTCCGCAGCTTGATACAATCAGGTAGGCAGGCTTCTGGGAGGATGGTGCTATTGTTGTTTGCAAACCCTGAAGTGGCGTCTAACTCTCAGTAGTTACTCTGCGAGATTCGCCCCCTCTATTTGCTATAGCTTCCTCTATCTCAGCTTGAGGTGGCCAGCACTGCACAATGTGCTCTGCTCACCTCTCTGGGTAACTGCCGTCAGCCCGCGCTAAGCCTCGTGATGTCACACTCTGGCGTCTCTCCTGATCTCTATGCTCCTGCTTCTGAAGACCGTGTCAGTTCTAGCTCCTCCCTCTCCATACGCGTTTCGTGACGCAATGTGGTCACTTCATCAGTCTTTTCCTTTTTGTCCATTACATACTAGGAGGAGTTCGGAACCAGCAGCCAGCAATTGGATCACCATCGCTCCATCAGCTGGAATATTGAAAAGAACTTTCCATATCTATATGGACTAATCATTGTACTGGGGTATTGTTGTAGCCTGAAGCGCCGGGTCATTGCATTTTTTGTATAAATGTTCAGGCATTGTTACACAAAGCGATATTTTCCATCGAAATCCCTCCATTTGCCGTTTTCCGCATGAGATGACAAAGTTTTCTTTTCTGAGGAAAAACAAAAATAAAAGTTTTACTGTAATGATCAGTCCCCTAAAGAAGTTCCCAGTCAGTCCCACCAATAATTTTCTCAGGGGGCGTCTCCTGTTCACATGCACATGCGCCTACCGTCGATGTGATGACATGCATATGCGTTTCAAGAAGGTTCCAATGCGCATGCGCCTAGCGTTCCACCAATTCAGTAACTGCAGTACTGTAGAAGCCGCTCAGCCAATAATATTGCTTACAGGAGAATCGCTTGACTTTTGAATCGCACTGATATTGATATTTTCAAAATAAAAAAAACAGAATAAAATACGGCAACATTACTCACCATAGAATTTCCCATTCAGCTGGCGCCGGCACTGGGCCACTGCCAGTCCAGTATTCTTGATCGTTGACAGGTGACAGCGGGACTACTACACCTGTAGTCAGCTGATGAGGCTGCAAATCGCTTAGGTACATGCAAGCTTGCTCGAAACTGTACGCGAAATCCGGCTCAGGCTACAGGTATCCGTGCGTGGACAGACAGAAAGGGTTGTCACTGACGGTCGGACCGTTATTGGAAGCCGGTGCTGGTGCATTGCTTGCCAGCGACTGTCGTTTCGTAGTTGGTTTAACACGACCTTTCGTCCTTTTGCAATCTGCATGATCATAGATACAGGAAAAACCCGGTGATACACACCAACACCCTCCAATAAATTCGGGATCAATACGAAAAAAACATGGATCGCTACATAACCTTTTCCTTATTGCATGCTTCCACGTATGAGGAGCTGGCGAAAATTTGTAAAGGTCATAGTTTTCGATAAAATACTGATAAATTTGAACAACTGTTGCCATCTTATCATCTGTTGCATTAATCGCGGCCCATATTAAATAAGCGTACGTTCTGTCGGGTTTTTGGAACACGGACTGCAGTTGTGCACTCATGGCGGGACTCTCAGGACAATAACCAGACCAGAAACTGTGCTTGTCTTTTTTTAATATGAAAAGCCTAAATTGATACATTATTGTAACTTCTTCCTTCACAATGGACCACTGTGGTATTTTTTTTAAACATCTGCAAGTTGACACATTACTGAAGTGCATGCGCATTACAATTCATGAATATTTGCCATCTGGCGGATACGAGAAGAATTGCAACCAATTAAATCCGAACCATTATCAATAAACACATCAACCGCGGATCAACCACGGGTGTGAATGCAACATGAATGCAGAATAAATGCGGTCAGAATGTGGCATGAAAGTGGTGAAGTGCAGTAAAGTGCGTGGCATTCGTAAAAAATCCCCAAAAAATTCGGAGATGTTGGAGAATAAAAGGGGCCGCGGCTGTATATCTCGGTAAACAGGATGTCCCCGGACCTGAAACCAATGTGGTTCTGCTCCAGAGATCCCCTGCTCATCTACACTAGGAATACAATTTAAATGTAAAAATATTTACTGTAGTAAGCACCAATACCCCCCCTCCTCCTGTCCCCCGCATAAAACCATGATTTATTATTTTACACATGATTAATACACCAGGCTTGCAGGGGTCCCTGGAGGGCCCGACAGGTGTCCGCAAGCCCCACAGTGCATCCCGGGGGTTATCCATGGGTGTCTGGTGGTCTCTGGGTGGACCCCCTAGGTCCTGTGGGCCTCTAGGTGGTCCCCGTGGCTCAATGTGGGCCTCAATGGTGTCCATGGATGGTCCCGTGGGTGTCTGGGGGACCTAGGGCCATCCCCACAGGTGTCTGGGGCCCTCAGGTGGTTCCCACAGGGGTCTGGGGCCCTCAGGTGGTCCCTGCAGGTCTGTGGGGCTCCATGTTCTACCCTGAAGGTGTCCCTTTGGGTCCGCTGGTGGTACCCATGGGTGTCCGGGGTCCTCATGTGGTTCCCACAGGGGTCTGGGGCCCTCAGGTGGTTCCTGTGGGTCCGCGGGGCCCCCACTGCTGTGGGGCCCCCGGTTCTTTCCTGCAGGTGTGTCACGATGGACGAACTTATTAACAAATTTATATTTTGTGGATCCCAATTGAGCAGAACAAGTTGAGCAAAATAAACTGAGATTTATTCCCTTGATAGGCAAACACACGACAACTGCAGAATACACTTAATAATTACACTTACTGGTATAGAAACAGGGGATAATGTCCAGAAAGTTGCAAAGCACCAGTTGATTGTCTTTTAAAATGTAGTTCTTTTTCAAGGGCATAAATTGCCAGCCCAATCCTTCTGTGAATATGCAAAGTCTTTTCTGGTCTGTTGGGGTTAATCAGATGATCCCCAGCAATCATAGTGTCCTAACGCAGAGTTTTGTCCTTGGTTCCGATGTAATAAGACTCTTTGCGTTCCAGGAGTGTGCTGCTGCTCTTCTCCGCTATTAGAAGCATGTTGGAAATTTGCTCATATGTATAATGAAAAACGAAAGACAATGGGGATAGCCCGGGTGGCATGTATATAGGGTTTGGAAGTCTATCGCCAACATACCCACCCAATCCCCCTTGTGGGAAAGTTCTCATTCCCCAATCCCCTACTTGCCCACAGTTTGGAGAATGGGCACTCTAGGAATTTCCTGTTCACACAGAGTCTGTGCGACAACGCCACCTTGGCTACTTAGCATAGGTGCACTCCCCTCTTTACCTGGCCTCTCTCCAGCTAGAAGGGGGAACTCAGGGGGTGAGCCAGCCCAGATGGGTCAACAGGATTTCCTATTTAGCATCCATCTGGCCAATTCTCACCCACCTGACTCTGGGTCTTTAATATGCAACTTTCAGAGAGACACACAGGCGTGGGCCCAGCATGTTACCTTTGAAGATTGCATAGGCCCAGTAGTGACCCAGCTCATAGGTGTCAAAACATTTGGTTCTTGTGTGCATTTTAATGACAGGAGAAAAAAAAAAAAACCTCATCCTGCTTGTCCCTGTTTAAAATCTGTAGCAAAAATACACTTTATTGAAAATATATGTTCCCCTTATCGCACACTTATATTTTTCATATGTGTGTGCTTGGGGTGTACTATACTGCAAGCACATACAATCCTGCCAAATGGGAACAACAAGGCACAGAGGGAAAAATAAGACATGTACAGTGCATGAAAAATTAACCCCTTCATCCAATATGATATAGGGGTTACCAGCCGAGAACACTGCCTTTATGAATGTGCTGATTACTCACATTTTCGCCACAAGGTGTCCCCACAAGGTGTCCCCCGTGGATCCACAGGTGGTGCCCGTGGTTGTCCGGAGGTCCTCGGGAGGTATCCGTAGGTGTCCTCCATGGTTCCCCACAGCCCTGCGGCACCAATCCTGTATGCAAAAAAATAAAACATGTCCTACACTTAAATAAATACACCCCTCCTTCCCCCCACCAAACACATACAGTACAGGTAATGGGCAAACAAACTTTTATCCAGATATGGATAATAGATTATCTGCCAATTATTAAAAAACCATTAGCCAGCGTACATAAATCAAGTAAATAAATACAGTTCTACTTACCCCTGCAATATGATGAGTGTCCTCTTCAGTTTACTGCAAGGTTCCTGTCCTCCATTGCAAGAAAAATACATAGCAAATACAATCTAATGTCCCCTAAGGCCTTAATCACATTAGCGGTTAATAACCGCTACAGTAATTAAGGGGTTAACCCACCCTGCCCCGATACCCACCAGGGAGGCCTAACCTCCCTCCCCGGACTCACTATACCCACCCTGTACGCATTGATTGTTATACTGATGCAGCGGCCGTTATTAGAACACTTCACAAAAGATCTAGGGAGGTCCGCAGAGATTCCAGGTTCCGGAACAGGGGCTGAAACAAACAAGAGAGAGCCAAGCAGAAGAAGACAGCACCAAGGTACAGTAACTATGATGAGCACTGAGAGAATGGGGAGTCAGTGCTAAATAGTGGGCAGTCAGCTATCAGAGGAAGGGAGGAGCGGAGGTGTGGTCCAGAGGTTAATCCTGATAGGGGACAGGGGCCTGGTGCTGGCTGGAGTACTCCTGGGGCTGAGGAAGGCGCTGTGCGCAGGCACGAAAGGAGAAGGTGGGGCTATCCCCAGAGTGCTGGGTATAAGCTGCCTGGGTCCGCGCGCCCCCTGTAATACTGACAGGCAGACACGCGTGACCCTGAAGAGGGAGAGCGGTCGCAAGGGAGGCGCTGGCGGAGAAGGGAGCTGCCGGGGAATCGGAGCGGCGGCCGTGCCTGAAGAGAGACCAGGTAAAAGGGTGCCGTGTGCGGTGGTCCGTGATCCACGGTTCCGTAGAGTACCCCCCTCTCGAGGATCAGACTCCGGACGATCTTTTCAAGGTCTGTGGGGAAATTTTTGGTGGAAGCGTCTGAGTAGGGACGGAGCATGGAGATCAGGCCGTTAGACCCAAGAACATTCCCCAGGTCCATAGCCCTTCCATTGGACCAAGAATGCGATTGAGTCTCCAAGATTTTATCTAAAATATCAAAAGAGGCAGCAGAGATGAAAAGTTGGGGGGAAAGGATATTTTCAGGAACATACTCCAATTTCTCCTCTGTGGTGAACTGACGAGACAATGTGTCTGCCTTAACATTTTTGGTACCAGGGATGTGAGATGACAAAATTAAATCTAGAGAAGAACAATGCCCATCGGGCCTGACGGGTGCCAAGGCACCCTCGATATAAGAAAGATTCTTATGGTCCGTAAGAATCACAATGCGTTCCTTGGTTCCTTCGAGAAGATGTCTCCATTCTTGCAATGCCATCTTGATGGCCAACAACTCCGTATTCCCCATGTCGTACTTTCTCTCAGCCGGGGAAAATCTCTTCCGCAAGGGGGTGGAGTTTATCTTCTGGGGAGGTTCACATCAGAGTTGTTGACCTCAAGGTAAAGGGGAGGGTGGGGACAGGGTGTCGCAAAATGGGAGCCGAGACAAAGGCTTTTTTGAGAGACTCAAATGCTTGATTGGCCTCAGAGGGCCAAGAGGAAGGGTCGGCCCCTTTTTTTTGTAAGGGCGGTAATAGGTGCTACCAGGGTAGAGAAACTACAAATGAACTTCCGATAGTAGTTAGCGAAATCAAGGAAGCATTGGATCGCTTTTAAAGAATTGGGTTGCGGCCATTCAAGGACAGATTTGAGCTTCTCTGGATCTATGGTGAACCCCTTGTCCGAGAAAATGTATCATAAGAAAGTGGTCGAGGATTGGTGGAATAGACATGTCTCCATCTTGGCGTAGAGCTTATTTGCATGCAGACGAAGGAGTACCAGTTTGGTATGAAGAATATGTTCATCGAGGGTTTTGGAAAAAATTAGAATATCGTCCGAGTAGATAATCACAAAAATGTTCAAGATATCGCGGAAAACTTCATTCATGAATTCTTAAAAAACTGCAGGGGCATTGCATTGCACAACCCAAAAGGCATTACCAAGTATTCATAGTGGCCACTGCGCATGTTGAACGCGGTCTTCCACTCGTCCCCACTACGGATAAGATATAGGCTCCCCATAAATCGAGCTTTGAAAAGATAGTCGAGCCCTGCAAACGATCGAAGAGCTCAGGGATAAGGGGCAAAGGGTAGCGATTTTTGATTGTAATCTTATTAAGCCCGCAGTAATCGATGCAATGATGAAGCGTCCCATCCTTTTTATTCACAAAAAAAGAAACCCGCTCCAGCGGGGAATGTGGAGTTCCTCAATGTACCCCGCCATGGCCTCCGTCTCAGGCAAAGATAAGTGGTATGACCTGGCCTTAGGAAAAATGGCTCTGGGTATAAGTCTATCGGGCAGTCGAAAGGGCGGTGAGGAGGAAGTTCCTCGGACTTGGTCTTATTGAAGACATATAGGAACTCAAAATAGACTTCCGGTAAGGTGGTCACTCGCGGGGTGGAAGTCTCTAGAATGGCCAGAACCGTGGGGGAAGAAGGAACAGTTTCCCCATGGGGAAGTTTCCATTGGATAGGGGACTTATCAGTCTAATCTATAATGGGATTATGGAGATGTAACCACAGTAGGCCCAGAATTAGTTGAACCGAAGGAGAATGGATGACATCAAAGAAAATTAACTCTGAATGCCCATCTTTCGTAGAGAGTTCTAAGGGGGAAGTCTCCAAGGAAATAAAGGCTGGCTGAAGAGGGTGCCCATCGATAGCCTCAAGGCTGACTGGAATAGCTTTTTCTCGCAGAGGTATGTTGTTCCTAATGGCGAAAGCTTGGTTCATGAAATTTCCTCCGGAGCCGGAGTCGAGGAAGGCAAGGGCAGGGGTTTGAAAGCTGGCGCTCTTAAGGTAGACAGGGATTAAAATACGCTTGGGGAGTTCCTCCACGGGAGAGGGGAAAGAAGAGACAGAACACAGTGAAATCCCCTCATACCTCAATGGGTGCTAGCATTTCCTGGCCTCAGGGGACAACGAGGTAAAATATGTCCGGAAGATCCGCAATAGAAGCACAGACCCTCGTTCCTCCGACGCAGATGTTCCGCAGAAGAGAGATGATGACTGCCCAGTTGCATGGGTTCCGGAGCGTCCAATGCCGGTAAGGCAGGAACAGGATACCTGGGAACAGAAGGCATAGAAAAGACAGAACGAGGGTGTTGACGTTCGACCCGCCTTTCCTGAAATCATTGGTCCACCCTGATACACAAAGAGATTAGTCCCTCCAAAGAAGATGGCCTCTCGCCAGTTCGTCCTTCAAGGACTCCGAAAGCCCCTGCCAGAAGGCCGCAGAAAGTGGGCTATCATTCTAATCGGTTTCGGCCGCGATCGTCCAGAATTCCAGTTCATATCTTGCCACAGATTTCCGCCCCTGTGAGATGTGGAACAAGGAAGAAGCGGCCATGTCCCTACATCCAGGGGTATCAAAGACTTGATGAAATTCCCTTTTAAAATTAGCAAATTGTACGTGAGCTCGAGTCTTAGTTCCCAGATGGGTGAAGCCCAGGCTAAAGCGTCCCCAGTGAGAAGGGCAATGACAAGCTACTTTGGTTCGTCAGTGGGGAAGCGAGAGGTAGACAGTTCAAATTAAATATCGCACTTGTTTAAAAATCCACGGCATGCAAGAGGGTCTCCAGCATATTTATTTGGCGGGGGGATCCGTAACTCAGATGTGGCAGCTCCCTCTGGGGAAACAGTGGGGAGAGTGGCAGAGCTGTAGGCATTAACTTGAGGCATTTGAGAGGACAAGGTAGCAACCTTGGTAACCTGATTATCCAAAAAATGTTTGGAAATAGTGGTCATGGTATCCTCCACCTCAGGGGAGTCTGGGTTTGTCGGGCTCTGCATAATGTAACGCTCGTGCTGCCCGCAAACCAGATGAAACCCCGGTACTGAGGTGAAATGGAAGGATATCATGAACCCTCAGCAGCGGAGGCGTGCCCGGAGTGTGGTAAGTAGCGTAGCTGGTCCGGGAGCAAGAAAAAGGTGTAGTCACTGATGCAGCGGTCGTTTTTCAAACACATCACGAATCAGTTTTCGTGTTGACCGCTGTATTCCATTCAGCATTTTTTCGTTTTATCACTAGTCATGCCGCGTTCGCGCAATCTGGCACCGGGCAACCGGACGTGGTAGATCTGTTTAATTTAATAGTTTATTGTTTATTTGGATGTAATTCTTGTCGTATCCACCATGTGGCAGAAATGAATGCAATGAATGAATTGGATTGAATTGGAATGTGTACCAGTACATTGCTTCGCTACTTTGTAAGGATGCAGGTGTTTAAAACAGATACTGGTGTACAAATTTACAGTCGCCCATTGTGAATTAAACTTGTTTTTTCGAAGACGTTATCAAATTAGGCGTTCTTAATAAAAAGCATTAAAATACTCAATGTGTGCCTTTTTTTAACATTCTTTCCCCGCGCAATTGCTGAGTGGACATTATGGCTACACCACAGACGTATAAAAAACCTGACTAAAGTTATGCGTTTTAATATATTCAGTGATTAATGCTGCAGCAGAAAAGATGGCGACTGTATCTGAAATATATGAATATTTTATATCGAACTACGATTTTTACAAGTTTTCACCTGACATTCATGGGTGTAAGCGTGCGATAAGAAGAACCTTAAGAAGCGATGATTGTTTTTTTTGTATTGCCCCTCCTGCCGGAGGGATATGCGGGTATTGGGGTGTCATGCCAGAATTTCACAGTATGTTTGATCATGGCAATCTCAAAAGAAGAAAAGTGGGTTTTAACCCATACAAGATTCGTCAATCCTAATCCAGCAATGTGCCGGCAACAGCACCACCGGCACCGACCGTCAGTGATAACCTTGTGAACGGCAATCCTTTGTACCTGTCCCCACCAGAATACCTGGAAAATTTCCAGCCTGAGCATAATTTCGCATACGAACAAGCTTGCATGTACCAGCACCAAAATGTTTTCCAGCATCATCAGCTGTCAACTACAAGTGTAGCAGGCCAGCTGAAACCTGTCAACTATAATGCAGACATGAGGAGTCACAGTGAGTCATCACCACCCGTTTGGCAAAGCTTATAAGGCTTATAAAGAAGGTACTGTATACCGTAATGTACTACACTGTATTACACTTTAATACAGTATAATGTACTGTACATGATAGTCTTAAGTTTTTAGCCACTAGTACTACTGTGCGTCAATACAATACAGCAATTTACTGTATGTGAGTTGAGGTGAGGGGATGTTTCTCTGTTGAGTGCACGTTGAAGAATGATTTGATTTGAAGTACATGACGCTGCTGCAGCTAACTTAAAAATGTAGGGAGAGGGTGGGGCTCAAGAGTCAGAGCCAATCAGAAGTTTGTTCTCATCATCCAAAACGGTTGAATGGCTACTTTTATTTCCAATGAAGTGACTTGACGCATGCGCAATACCAATAATAATAGCATATTTTTTTGTTTTTCCCCAGAAACGA
Source organism: Ascaphus truei (assembly GCF_040206685.1). Lineage (NCBI taxonomy): Eukaryota > Metazoa > Chordata > Amphibia > Anura > Ascaphidae > Ascaphus > Ascaphus truei. The sequence continues at coordinate 259,448,716 of NC_134483.1, forward strand.
AACTTTGACATCCAGCGCAAAAAGAAAAAAGAAGGGATTTGGATGGACCTCTAATATCGCTTATTTTAAAAGTTGCTTTCGCATTGTTTGCCAAGTGGGCAAACATTTAGTGACAGTGACATTTTTATCTATCTATAGAACAATTGTGAGCTTTATAGAAAACCTTATACTGTACAGTACTGTAGAATGCTGCTGTTTTTACATTAAATTCTTTTACATTGTACAGTACTGTCATCACCACTACTGTTTTACAGTACGTTTCATTGCACAACTTTTCCTATAAACACCAAAAATAAAAATGTATATCTTTTATTCCATACTGTATGTATTACTTATTATTGAATGCTTTCTACTTGTGCAACAGTAAATACTGTTTTCTTTTAATGGTACTGGTACTGTACTGTATGTCTCATTTGGACATTTTTTTAAATAACCGTTAAGAGAAGTGCCCTTTCTTTCCGTATTGTACTGTACTGAACTGGTACTGTATGTGAAGTGCGATGCTTTGTTGAACTGTTCATAAGAATTTCAGGTCTGCAATAGGGGCATACAGTAATACAAAAAAAATAGTTGCTGTGGTCTTTCTCTTCGTTAGGGCATTGCGAGATGAAGGGGAGAGAGGGGGCTTTAGCTCTGAAAATACGGTAGAAAGAAACAAGTACTGGTAATTACTGGTAAATTACCAGTAATTACTGGTAAAAAAGATTAAACAATAACAACATTTCAAAAGATTTGTAAAAAAAACAAAACATTTTTTTTCCCCCAAAAGGTTTTCTAAAAATTTACTGTACTGGAACACTGAGAGAGGGTGGAAGAGGGGGGTTTGTGTAAGATACAGGCTTGTTTGTACTTAAAGTGAACACAGTATTGTGATCTTACACCCCCCCTTCCTTTTTTGCACTGCAGCAGCTGAAAATCCTGTATACTGTAAATAAACAGACATGGTTAGTTTGATTAAAAACAACACGTTAAAAACACCTTCTATTAATTTTTTTTTGTTTTTTGCACAAACGAATTTCTATACAGTAACATACTTACCTGTGCCTGATTGACAACAAATGATTAGACAATATACAGTAAGTATTTAAAAAAAAATAAAACCCATTTTTTTTTTTGCACAAACGAATTTCTATACAGTAACATACTTACCTGTGCCTGATTGACAAAAAATGATAAGACAATATCAATATTTCGACACACTAAAAAACAAACTAAAAATGATTAAACACATTAAACAATAAAACAATGCTACTGTAATTCTTTTTTTTGGGATGAAAAACTTTTGCACTACTGTAGAGTTTGGGAAAAGTCATTAGCAAGAGGGATGCCACTCCAAGCACGAGCCCTTGTATGGCTCAACAGGCCATTTATTGTGTCTCTCATGGCTCTCATAAGGGTAGGGGTAACACGGACATAACGCTCCAATTCATTCAAAATGGTCTTTCTTAAATTTGCTGGCAGAGCCCTCTTTCTTTTATTTCCTTCATAATTTACACTGTGGGTCCAACCGCTGTACATCTCAAACCTGACGTGGTGTTTAAATATTGCCAGGGCAAATTTCTGGGCTACACCAGCAGATCCAGTCTTGTATTTCTCCCTGTCTTGCTGGGTCTGGTCGGTCAAGATGATGTCCGGCATCACTGGAAGCCTGGGTGGTGCTGGGGTACTTCTGGCAGCGGGCGAGGGTAGGCGGTGTGGGAGGATGCTTTCCTCCTGTTGTGGCCTTACCGGGGTTTTCACCTCGTCCTCAAAGGCATACTCGTACACGTATTCTGATGGATGGGGTGAGCGTTGGAAGCTTGGTGGTGAGGGAAGCGTGATGGTCACATCATGCTGGCCACCCTCCTGCTCCTGCGTTGGACGTACAGGGACAGGGACAGGAACTCGAGAGTACATCCCCACAATCTTCCTTTCCATCTTCTCCATCTACCTTGCCATCTTCTCCATGTTGCTTTCCTTTTTCTCCATGCGCATATCCATACTCAACATGGTCTCCAAAATAAGATCAACCTTTTGGACCATACTATAGACATCTGCTTAGGTGGGTGGTGGAGAAGGCGACCAGGGGGTTGCCAGGAGGAGAGCATCCTCAAAAATGGTTTGTGGAGCAGATGAGCCGGGCGTTGACAGGAGAGCAGCAGCGAATGAATGGGTAGAGAATGGGTTGTGGAGCAGGACGGCCGGGGGTTGACAGGAGAGCAGCAGCGTCGGGGATGGGTTGTGGAGCAGGTGAGCCGGGGGGTGCCAGGAGAGCAGCAGCGTCGGGGATGGGTTGTGGAGCAGGTGAGCCGGGGGGTGCCAGGAGAGCAGCAGCGTCGAGAATGGGTTGTGGAGCAGGTGAGCCAGGGGGTGCAAGGAGAGAATCGGGATTCCACTTGACTTGCGCAGTGCCAAAGAAAAGGATTTCAAAAGATCTCAGCTTGAGAATAAAGGTTATGTACCAGAATGGACACCGCATTTTACAGATCCAACGCTGGTTAGTTGCTTCGGGCTTCAGTTTAGCAAAAAGCACTGTAAGTTATCATGCGCATGAGAAGGCCAAAAACGTCCAAAGAAAGCCGACTGTCACTACTGAGTAGGTACTTTCTTTATTGTCTTCCATAACTCTACCAACGTCTTGTACTGAACTGTACAGTACTAGTATGCCTGTGTTCAATATTTTATGAATCTTTACAGTAACTTTCGACTGTACAGTATAACATTTTTGCCATTCTTACAATCAGTCACTAGCTTTTTAAGTCAACTCTACAGTTATATACTGTACTGTCTTCTGTACTTTAGGAGGTGGTGTGATAGTGTAATCATTTCAAAACATTCTGTTTTCTTTGAACTAATAATCCTGCAGTTTGAGGGGCTATTTATTTAATATATTCATACTGTATACTGTAGCGCCCAAAGTGTACTCACAGTACAATACAGTAAGTGCAGCAGCAACATCAAACAATAAGAAATCTGTGTGCTATTGGGATGCTTAATTTGCTTACTGTAACAAATTGTTCTTTTTTTCTTTACACATTAGGGCAAACACTCTTCTGGTGGATCAAACGAGTGATGCGAATGATGAGACGTGTGCCACAAGGGTAAAGAATGCAATAGAGGCTACTCACAAAATGAAAGCATCAGAGACCAGTATCAGGTTGATGAGACGGAAATTGGGATGGAAATATGTGCGTTTTAAGTAAGTACAGTATAGAGTACAGTGTCACCCATGCCATCTTTTTTTATGTTAGGCTCCCTCCTAATACAGTATCATACTATACTGTACTGTATGTCCAGCATTTAGTGACTCTAACATTTTTCCTTGTCATTACAGAGCATATCCTATGATAAGGGAAGCCAACAAAATAAAAAGAGTGGACCAGGCACGGGCATGGATTGAAAGTGGCGAAACTTTCAATGATGTCATCTTTACAAATGAGACAACTGTAGCGCTTGAGAGGTTTGCCCATTTTGGATTCTACAAAAAAGGACGCCTATCTCTGAAGCCGCGTCCCAAGAACCCAGTGTAGATGCATGTGTGGGGTGCCATCTCTATACAAGGACCAGGATGCATCATTATGTTTGAGGGTAAAATAATGCACAAATACACATGCTGTTTCCTTATGCACTGGACAGCTGTACTGTATTCAGTATTTTGTACCCTAATGTTACATTTTTTTTCTTGTTTCCAGGAATCATGAATAAAGCGTTCTTCCAAGATCACATAATTACACATGTTGTCGAATACATAAAGAATGATTTCCCATCTGGTCACCGGTTCTTCCAGGACAATGATCCAAAACACACAGCATCGACGGCTCACATTCTTGCCAGCGGTATCAACTGGGTTAAGACGCCAGCGGAGTAAGTCGGGTAACCTTTTCTCATTGTTTGACATAGTTTACTGTATATCTCCATACGTAATTCACCTTTTTTCTCCCCTCTTACTGTATTACAGATCACCAGATTTTAATCCAATCTAAATGGTATGGCATGAGTTGAAGGATTATATCAGAAAAGTGTGGAAACCGTCCAAAAAGGAAGAATTGGAAAAGGGGATACTGAATTTCTGGAACAATATACTCACCGTAGCCAGATATAATAAATATATTGATCATATTGCGACTGTGTTGCCTATTGTTATACAACGTAATGGCCAGGCCTCGGGAAAGTAATAAGGCACAGGAAAGTATGATACAGGTAAGTATGGCTCTAAAAATAACCATGTCTGCATTTATTGTTTCTTTTCATTTTCAGAACTGCCGCAAGCAAGGAAGGGTGGGGGTGTGTGTAAGATAATAGTAAGGTGTTCATGTACAAACCAGCCTGTATCTTACACTAACCCCCCCACTCCCACATCTCTCAGTAGTTACTGTATAGAAATTCGTGTTTGCAAAAAAAAAAAAATGTATTTTAAAAAATCTTTTGAAATACTGTATTTTCAGAGCTGCAGCCCCCTCTCTCCCCATCTCGCAATGCCATAATGAAGAGAACGACAAGAGCTACTGTATTGCATTTTTGTACTGTATTGGCAGACCTGAAATTCTTATGAACGGTTCAACAAACAAAGCACTGCACTTCACATTAGTTTATGAAACATATATAAAGACAAAAAATGCTTTATAAAAATTATTATATTTTTATTGTTTGATCAATCATTACTGTTAATAATGCAATAAAATGCTGTAGAAAAATACTTCTTCCTGCATTAAGGGTTATCCAACATGTCTTCTGCCAAGCTCATGATAATCACACAACAGTACCTTTACGTTAATGGCTCTGTTGGAGGGCTCTGTTGTTGTGTTGTTGAAAAGCTTTTAACTTTAAGTTGACTTGTTTTTTTACAGTACTGTACAATAGCAGTTTTAGAAGGGCTTTCTTAGCTAGGCCTGTATCTCACACAACATGTTAAACTTATTACTTGTGGTAATCTTATTAACAGCTCTGTGGGGGGGTGGGAGGGTGTTGTGTTGTTGATAAGCGGTGAACTCCAAGATGACTTGGCACAGCACAATAGAAGAAGCTTTGAAGGGCTTATGGCGCGCATGCGTGGCATGGTTTGTCAGAGGTGTTGATAAGAGTTTGAAATCGTCGAGCTATGTGTTTGCGGGGGGGGGGAGGGAAGGGGTGCGAGCTGTGATAGCTGTATGAAGTTCCAATCTGTAGTTCAAAGACATGTTCTCAACAGGTCATAATAATGTTTTTCTCCCCACACCCCCAAATAAAAAACCAAGTACTACAGTATGCACCCACCTCTGAAAGAACGTACATGACTAGTGTGAAATTAAAAAGCAACAGTACTGTTTGATTCTCATAATATCCATAATTGCTACAGTATGCAAGCCCATGGTGATAACCCCCAAAAATATATACTGCATTTGTAAAACTTGAATCTCAGAATATCCATACTTGCTATGCAAGCCATGGCGATAACCAAAAAAAAAAAATACATGGTTTACAGTACAGTATATATTTTTAAAACTTGAACAAACTTCCAAATGAATGGGAAGTTATACACGCATGCGCATTAATAATGAAGAAGGTCCCAGGTCCCAACCAAAGAGAATTACACGCAGGCGCAGAATTGTGAGAGCAGGCTCAGGAAGATTAATGTAACCACAAAGCAAAGCATTTGAAAATGGATGCTGCTTTGCTATTCGCACTCGAGTGTACTGTAAAAAGCCGCTCGGCTATTTGCACTAAAGTGGAAATAAAATGAAAAAAAAAAAAAAACATCTGAAAAAAAAACCCATCTGAGGCAAGAATTGAACCCTGGCTCACTCTGTTAATGGGCTGCAGCATTACGAATCAGCTATACAGTAATACCTGCTGACGGGATGACCAGATTTGCGAACATGTTACTGTAATACAGCACATGTTTTTTTTCTTTAATCATACAGTATCTGCTGGCACCCACCCCTCAAATAAAAATCCCTTCGTACAGTAAAGTATCAAAACATACAGTATAATGGTTGGTCGGAAAGGCATTTAGAATTTTTTTTTAATAAGCAGTTCACCTTAACCAAGGAAAGTCATGTAGAAAACAATAAGCGTGAAGTCTATGATTAATTATTTGATTCTACTGGACTACAGTATCGCAGACATGAATGAAATGTGACAGCTTACAGTAGAAGAGCTTTGGAATTTGCGCATGTGTGGCAGGCAGCTGAGCGATTTCAGCCAACATGTTAATCATGACATAGAATTGCTATTGGATTTTGATGACAACAACTCTCGATTGTCCACTTGAATTTCTCGACGGTATTGCAGAACACGCTAAAATGCCATTTTCTAATCCGGACAAAACGATAATCAAACCGCGTGTTTAACTCGGCACGATTAGATCAAATTGCTCGCCATCGAATCTTCATACCGTGTGAAGTGTTCGAATAACGGCCGCTGCATCAGTAGGTACTTGCCAAATCTAGCGTAGAATGGTCGAGTCCGTAAGCCAATGGTCAGGGAGTGGAGAGTGTCGCATAGTAGAGAGTTCGTTAAGCCTAGTTCATGGAGTGGAGAGAGCTGCGTCGTCAAAAGGTCCGTTAGCCAAGTCCGAGGGGTAGAGAAGACAGCATGGTTGAAGGTATATTTGCCAAGTCCGAGGGGTACAGAAGACAGCATGGTCAAAGATCCAAAGCCAAGGTCAAGATCCAGGGAGGTCTGCAGAGAATCCAGGTTCCGGAACACGGGCTGAAACAAATAAGATAGAGCCAAGCAGAAGCAGACAGCACCAAGGTACAGTAGCTATGCCGAGCACTGAGAGAATGGGGAGTCAGTGCTAAATAGTGGGCAGTCACCTATCAGAGGAAGGGAGGGGCAAAGGTGTGGTCCGGAGGTTAATCCTGATAGGGGACAGCGGCATCAGGGCTGGCCGGAGAACTCCTGGGGCTGAGGAACGCGCTGTGCACAGGCACGAAAGGAGAAGGCGGGGCTATCCCCAGAGTGCCGGGTATAAGCTACCTGGGTCCACGCGCCCCCCCTGTAATACTGACAGGCAGACGCGCGCGACCCAGAAGAGGGAGAGCAGCCGCGAGGGAGGCTCTGGCAGCAAAGGGGAGCAACCGGGGATTCGGAGCAGCGGCTGTGCCTGAAAAGAGTCCAGGTAAGAGGACGCAGTGTGCGGGGGTCCGTGATCCGCGGCTCCTTACAGTATATTGATCTTAAAAAATATATACGCAAAATTACCTTGAAGAGACACTTCTCCAAAAATTCTAAGCAACATGGTAAGCCATGTGAAGAGATACAAGAGTCTTTACAGGTAATGGGTGACACTTACACACCATAAATCATAATTAATAATGATTCAACGGATGACGAAAGGAGACTGGTTATAAATGAGAATTCATCATTTTATCACGACATGGTAGAACTTGTGGAAGACAATAGTAGGATAATGCCTCATAATACCAGTTATCTAAATAATGAAACTTTTCAAACATTTCAGGAAGAGGATACTTTACAAGTTCTTCTGTGTCTATATTTGGAGAGTGATGAAGCCAAAACAATTTCTCACACTCCTTATAAACCTAATAGCCTTTTCTATCCCTATGAGTCTAAGGGTCTCTATGTGGAACTATTTGACAAGCTTGTTGACAGAGATCTACAGTTAATGTTTAAAAGTAAACGTTTTTGTAAGGTCTACGATAATTTGAGTCACCAAGAAAGACGTGCCTTAAAGGAATTAATCCCCATTGGTGATCTTATTATACGCCAAGCTAATAAGGGCGGTGGCACGGTTTTGCAAAATAGAGATGACTACATTAGAGAGGCACATCGTCTTCTTAATGATGGTGTCCCCTTCTTAGTAGGGGATCCTACCCTTAAACACCAGTCTATTATAAAAGATTTTCTCAGTAAAGCGCTAAATTCTGGGGTATTGTCCGGTAAGGAATTTTCCTATATATATAAGGCATTCCCATGGGTTCCCATTTTATACCATATTCCCAAGATACATAAGACGCTTGAGGATCCCCCTAGTTTTCCCATTGTGTCTGGGATAGATTCCATTACAGCGAATGTATCACAATATGTTGATTATTTCTTAGCACCACTTATGGCAGCATTACCTTCTTTTCTACAGGACAGCACTGATGTACTTAATTCTCTAGAATGTATCACATGGGAAGAGCACTTCATTTGGTAACTTTAGATGTTGCGTCATTATATGCATGCATACGTCATACACAGGGTTTAGATGCTATCACTTATTTTCTAAATGTTGATAATTCCTTATCTATTACACAGCAACAATTTATCATAGATAGTGTTAATTTCATACTTCAACACAATTATTTTTCTTTTGAAGTGCACTTCTATCTCCAGACCACTGGGACGGCCATGGGGACTCGTTTTGCTCCCAGCTATGGGAACTCTGGAATAAAAATGCCTATAGGGAATATTTAAAATATTACCGGCGATACATTGATGATATTTTAATCATTTGGTCTGGTACTTGTGAAGACTTGGATTCATTCATTAGGTATCTTAATACCAATGATAGAAATCTCGTTCTCAGCGGGGAAAATAGTAGTCAAGAAATTAATTTCCTGGACCTTAAAATGATGATACAAAATAATAGTATCATCACAAAAACGTTTTTCAAAACAGTAGATGTAAACTCCTATTTGAACCGCAACAGCAACCACTCAAGGTTATGGCTAGATAATATTCCTAATGGCCAGATGTTGCGTGTCCGTAGGAATTGTTCACAGATTACTGATTTTGATATGCAGACACAAAGCCTTGCCACTAAATTCATTGATAAGGGATATGATTAAAAACTTATCAACAAATCCATTAGGAAAAGTAGAGGTCTTTCTAGAAAGGAACTGTTAGTTTCTAAAAACAAAAAAACTAACCTTAAGAAAAGTGTTTATAGTGACACACCAATATTTGTGACATGGTTCTGTAAACAAGAAAATAAAGTAAGAAGAATCCTCAAAAAACACTGGGATATCCTTAAAATTGTTCCCATTTTACGAGATACATTACCTTCCAATCCCAAAATGGCATTCAGGAAAGCTAAGAATATTAAGAACCGCTTGGCGCCGTGTCTTAAAAAAGGCTGATACCAATGTATCTTTGACTAGCAGTTTTCTTTTCAAACCTATTGGGAACTACACATGTGGCAGGTGTGAGGTTTGCAAACACATGAGTAAAGATAAAGTGATTTGTGACAATAAAAGTGGTGACAATTTTGTTGTAAATCATTTTATTAATTGTTTGACCACATTTGTTATATATGCAATAGATTGCCCATGCCAACTTTTATACATTGAGAAAACAATTAGACCTCTTAAAGTGCACATCTGTGAGCATATTAATGGGATCAAAAATGCACAATTGAAATTAGATAAGGGCAGAATTATACACAATTTAGCCCAGCATTTTTTAACCCATCATGAAGGGAAAGTTGATACATTACGCTTTCGGGGAATTGAGGTAATCCCTAGAGACCCTGGGAGAGGGGATAGGGAGAATTTCCTTCTCCAAAGGGGACCATACTGGATTTACACTCTGGGAAGCAAATCACCTGGACGGCTAAATGAGCTTATTGAGTTGGCTCCATTTTTGAAATAGAATATGGTTTTCAGCCAACTAGGAGCTATTACTTTATCAACTTTACAATTTCCCAATATCGGCTCCTATATTCTAGTTAGGAGGTGTGTCAAACAATATGGTTGATTTTAGATTATGGGTAATTAAGTGTAATTCTGGAAAGTCTATCAAGTACTTTATACAAATTATGTTAAAGTAATGTGGTAATCAAGTACACATTGGATTGTTTATGGATTATTTCCATTACATAAGGTTGTTGTATGGTATCCATTATAACCACTTTTTGTTAGGAGTCAAGATTCATGCCACCTTTATAATTAATTATGTTTGGGAAGGTTTTTGTTTGCCTATAAGTGCATATACATATATCTATTGGATTTTTACATGATGTAATACATATACATGTACTTTTTATGTGTATTTTTAATTTATATGTGATTTATTATCAATACTGCCATTCATGTTACAATATCGTGATATATATATATAATTCATTATATATATTATATATTTTATTAACTAAGGGTCCTGCAAGCTTAGCTCTGATCCTCGTATATCAAATGCAAGCTGCGATGGGTTGGAATTATTCACAAATCAACGTTCTCTTGCAAGTGTATAAATATAGATAATATTAAATTTATTTATTTATTTGTTTATAGGTAATCATTATATGTATATTTTTTTACCTATTGAATTTTATAGTATTGGCATATTTTTATATTAAATCAAGGGTCCTGCGAGCATAGCTCTGATCCTTAGAAATTATATGCAAGCTGCGATGGGTTTGAAATATTTCCAATCAGCCATCTCTTGCAAATGTATCTATTTATATGCACATTTGTATAGGTTTTTATTTATAGGCATTTATCCCTTCACTTTATGATTTATCAAGGTGTTTTTAGTGTTATATATGTATGTTCATTTGATCGTTGTTTTTTATCATGTTTAGGTTTTTTATTATGTTCAGGTTTTTTATTATGTTCAGCTGTTCCGTTACCTTTGTGGCAATTGATTGGAAGGTTGAGTCATTTGACACAGACGGTGTTTCTCATTGGTTGATGCACTAACCTACAAAGGTATCACCATGAGAGCACATTACTTTTTTCCCTGAAGAAGTGTCATCTGACACGAAACGCGTAGGTGACGTCATACGCAGCGACGTTATGTCTAGGATGATGGACTTTAGCGCTGCTGCCCAGAGACACCACGAGGACACTACTAGGAGAGTTTGAGCACTAAGGTCTGTTTCCACCATCTTGGCAGTCTAGTAGTCTCTTTCCCTAATTATCAACTGGTATACTCCTTTTGTGAGCTTGGGTGTTAGTACCCTATCCTTGGTGTGTGTCACAGGCATCTTTTAGATCTATGTGGTCTTTATCTTAATGTAGTGTTATATGACCTTCAGTTTGTAAACAATTTCTTGTGGCATTTCATGTTTTAATTTATAAAGATTTATGTACTAATTTCGGTTTCTCTGGTTTCCTTTCCATGCGTTCCTATTTTTGTGTGATATGTACTGAGTCTGCCCCTCTGAACATGGGAGATTAAGAGCTGCAGGGGTCACTTGAAAGTCGAGGGAGAACATTTGTAGGGACAGCGCGCACAAATCCTTTATCTACAGTTCTTGGAGTGCACTTTGAGCCTGCGCCAGTTGCACAGGGTCCACCTTTTCCCAGATCGCAGGGGATTCAGGAGAAGGAAGACTGGAGAGCAGGATCTGTTTTAACCGTCTAAGGTCCTGGGCCTTAATAAGGAATTTTTTACTGAGTTAAACCTTTAAACAGAGACTGGGTTTCAGGCGGGGGCATTTTTTCAAACAGGAACCGTTCTGCAGACAGTATTTCAGACACGAACATTCCTACCCTCACCACAGGGAGGTCCGAGTTTGGGTGGATGAGCATACTGTAACGGACGTGCTCGCCACAAACTGGGACCGGACCACGGGGCTGAGGTGGGGATGTGAATGCACCGACCTTAGACCACAAAACCGTTTCAGGATTGCGCAGTCCGTAGTCAATCGTAGCAGGGTCAGGGTTGGAGAAGCCAGGGTAATCCATAGACACGCCAGGATCAAGGTTGGAGATGGTAGGGTAGTCAATGTCCAGGCTGGAGTTCGGCAACAGAAAGTCAATTGCACACCACTTCAGCGTAGCATTACCGTAGTATTGCCATGCTCAGTAGCACTCCTCTGTGACACTCATATGCTTATATATATGTTGTGGTTATTTTGGGGGTTCAATAGGAGCTTGTTAGGTGTCCAGTATGTTTTACAATTGTTGTTCAGCTAGTCTTGGCTGTTAGGAGGGTGGCAACCTCCTATCTAATTGTAGCTCACCCCCTCCCACATTTAAATGGTTAAGGGCTCACTCCATAGCATCTTCCACTCAGGGGAACTTGCTGGCTTGCAGTATGGTTGTGACAACTCTAATACAGAGTGCTTTTCCTGGTAATGTACAGGTTATTAAAAGCTTCAATCAGACTTAGAACTTTGCAACTAATATTGACAGATTTACTATAAATCATTCTTCCTGTTACTACACAGGTTATTAAGAATTTATATTAGCGTTAGGGACCCCTGAATTGTGGTCTGCCGTGCAGTTGGCTCAGGGGCTTACAACAATTTTGGCCAAAAATGTTAAACTAAAAGACCATTTTACTTGATATTTACATATATATTTAGGCATTGTACCATGTATGAGTTTCACTGGATGTGCTAAAAACTGAGCTCTGTCTGTGTTTTATGTTATGTCTCTGATTTTAAATATATATTGCCATGCTCAGTAGCACTCCTCTGTACACTCATATGCTTATATATATGTTGTGGTTATTTTGGGGGTTCAATAGGAGCTTGTTAGGTGTCCAGTATGTTTTACAATTGTTGTTCAGCTAGTCTTGGCTGTTTGGAGGGTGGCAACCTCCTACCTAATTGTAGCTCACCCCCTCCCACATTTAAATGGTTAAGGGCTCACTCCATAGCATCTTCCACTCAGGGGAACTTGCTGGCTTGCAGTATGGTTGTGACAACTCTAATACAGAGTGCTTTTCCTGGTAATGTACATGTTATTAAAAGCTTCAATCAGACTTAGAACTTTGCAACTAATATTGACAGATTTACTATAAATCATTCTTCCTGCTACTACACAGGTTATTAAGAATATATATTACCGTTAGGGACCCCTGAATTGTGGTCTGCCGTGCAGTTGGCTCAGGGGCTTACAACAATTTTGGCCAAAAATGTTAAACTAAAAGACCATTTTACTTGATATTTATACATATATATTTAGGCACTGTACCGTGTATGAGTTTCACTGGATGTGCTAAAAACTGAGCTCTGTCTGTGTTTTATGTTCTGTCTCTGATTTTAATCCATAGACACGCCAGGATCAAGGTTGGAGATGGTAGGGTAGTTAATATCCAGGCTGGAGTTCGGCAACAGAAAGTCAATTGCACACCACTTCAGCGTAGCAGCTGAAGCGTGGGAATGGCCTCTGCGTGAGGAGCGAAAGCAGCCCATGATAAGGTCTCTGCAAGGGGAGAATACAGGTCACAGGAACAAGGCAAGGCTGGCGCTGGAGATCCAGCACTTCAGCACAGAAGCCAGGAAGCAGACCTCTGCCTGGGGTGATTGCAGCAGGTCTCAGGAACCCGGCAAGACTAGCACTGGTGATCCAGTGCTTCAGTACAGGAACCAGGAAGCAGACCTCTGCCTGGGGTGAATGCAGCAGGTCTCAGGAACAAAGTAAGAATAGCACTGGGGATCCAGCACTTCAGTACAGGAACCAGGAAGCAGACCTCTGCTTGGGTTTAATGCAGCTCGTCTCAGGAGCCAGGCAAGACTAGCACTGTAGATCCAGTGCTTCAGTACAGGAACCAGGAAGCAGACCTCTGCCTGGGGTGAATGCAGCAGGTCTCAGGAACAAGGCTAAGGCAGGTGTGTTTGTGGCAAACACAGTTACATCCTAGAGAATCTTGGTTTATGCTCAGCAATGAGTAAAAGGGAAAGCCCAGTATAAGAGGGCAAATAGCCAATCCCAAGTCAGGGGTGTGTGGAAATTCCTCCAAAGCCAGAGCAGAGAGACAGAGATGCAGTGATTGCAAACACTGGTGATTGTACTTGCAAATCCAAGGGAAGGTCTATCTGAGAGCTCACCAACTCTGCAAGAGTGAGCTCCAGCCAAAACCAGGAACGGATTCCTTACAGTACCCCCCCATTTAGGCGAGGTCTTCTTACAAGATGAATCAATCAGAGATCTGGGTGACATATAATTGTTTCTGAAGTGTCTTAGGCAGGAAGGAGGCCCATGATCCAGCAGTCCATTGGCGAGTACAAACTTTGGACAAGAAAATGAAGTTGCTGCAACACAGAACCACTCTTTTGAAATACAAAAAGAAAAAAATCAGAATTTGCAGTATGTGGGTATGACCACTAGATCTATTAAACGCCGATTGTATGAACATATATACAACATTAAAAAAAGTTTATTTACACACAGTGTGTCAAAATATTTTCTGCAGGCACACGGACAGGACCCTACAGCACTCGTTTGTACTGCACCGACACACTTTATTCGAGCAAATACCCGGTATGTACCTGGCAGATACCTGGAATGCGCCGCTCCTCACCTCTGACAAGCCCCGTTGCATTTGCCTTCCCAGCCTGGGTTCATGCCTGGCTGATGGGCGGCTGATCTGTTAAATGATAATGATTAGGATTTAATAGGCTGCAATGCTTCGCGTGTCTACCAAATGGCATAAATTCATGAATTGTAATGCAGTATATATATATGTAGTGTGCAGTATTGCAGCCAACGGGAATAAAATGCTTCAATCCCTGCCGGAAAATAACTCAATGCACTCGGGCAGAAAACAGTCACAAACCTCAATACACCCGGGTATACCCGAATTCGTGGGACTAGCCGAGCTCGAATAAAGTGTGTCGCCAGTGTATGGCCATAGAAGCTCCTGTTCCTCACTGGTGAGGGGGAGATGTTGTAGGTTTTCATGGGAGGAGAGAATCCGTTTGGATCTATGAGCTTCGTACTCTAGTTCCATTAGCACTTAATATTGAATTCGATTTAAAAACAACACAAAATGTGTAGCACTGATAATAATGAGTATCCTATGGATTAAGTCCCACTGAAGACTCCTCTGTTACAGATGAACTGCCCACTTACTAGATGGAAAGTGGTAGCAGGCGGTGGATATATCAGAGAGTATCCCTCTTATCTGTGGCGCAGTTGCTCCAGGCCTCTCTCCTCGGCACAGGCGGTGTCCTGATCCCCAGCAAATGCTGTCCGGGCAGAGCGCCACCCCTAGTCTCGCGAGGCCAGATGGCAGGATCGCAATCAGCTCCGAAATAGCAGCCGGGAGCAGCAGATTCGCTGTGAAGCAGCTAACTGACTTGAAAGGGTATAAGCAGTAGAGTCAGCTGGACCACACTACGCGTTTCAAAAGATGCAGCTTTCTTCATCAGGGGTATATGGATAATGTCTCAGTGTGTCCATTTATATATATGCGGCATTAATTAAAAGATGCAGTGCACCTGAATAGAGTTCCAGGCATGCGCAGTAGTGATGATCAAAACGGCTATGACGAATCAGCATCCATAACAAAAAAGAGACAAAAATGATATTGCACATAATAACAAAAATATGTGGGTGTGTAGCACACCAAAATAATGCAAATAGATGCAAACAAATGCGATAATTGCGCACAATGCCGGAGTTCCTGGTTAAGGGATGTCCTATCTGCAGCAATCCAGGTATATAGCAAAATAGAGATAATCTAAAGCTCCACGGATTTTTAGCAAAATAATTTATTCATAATACACAACGTTTCGGCCTCACTCAGGCCTTTGTCAAGTGACTGGTAATGAACAAACAAATACAGTGTCCCATCTATATATATCCCTCCATATTAGTGAAACAGGTGAGCAAACACCCCCCCCCCACACAGCAAACGCTGATCACCCCATGTGTGTCCTATGAGCATCATGTCCCTCCTCTGTTGGAAGCTTGGAACGCAGTTGTGTTTCATCCGGTGATGGCGTCATCACTGCGCATCCATACTGGTAGTATCCTGTAATCTCGCGATATCCTTGCTGATGCTGATGTCACATTGGGCGGTCCCTCTGGTGCCTCTGCAGCCATAGCAGCCTCCTCCTATGGTTGTCTAGGACATCCCCCATCCGTGATGTTATCGTGGGCGGTCCTAGATGCTCCCTGGAGTTTGAAGCTGCATCCTCCTCTGTCCCAGCGCCGTGAAGCAGTAGATAGATGCTAATCAAAGCAGTGAATGGCCCCATAAAGTGTTGAAAAGCACATTTGGGGATCTCATGGAGGGGAGGAACGACTGTTGTCTGTCAGCTCACGAAGATAATGCGGCACATGTAAATAATGGAAGAATAAAGAGTTAAATGATGCATAGGATGGGATCAGTACACAGTGCAATTAAAAAAGCAATAATATGTACATAGCAATGGAATGAATCTGCAGAAAATGCTTACAGCAGCAACAGCAGTATGAAGGTTATAAGCCACCAAAATCATCTCCTATCTAAGATGTAGTTGAATGACAAAAAGTAATTTAGACCCCTTGGGAACACAGTATCAAGGTTTAAAAATCCAGTACGCCTCCCTTTGTAAAAGTACCTTATCTTTCTCTGAGCCTGGATGAAACTTAGTCACCTGTTCAATCCCCATTAATTTGAGAGATGATATGTTATGTTTAAAATCAGTGCAATGTTTAATGAGTGCAATTTCCTCTTTCCGATTTTTACTTTTACTGCGATGCTCAATACAGTATATCTGGTTTTGAGCATTCTGCTTGTTTTGCCTACATAAATAAGGCCACAGGGACATTTAATGATATAAATCACCATAGTAGAAGTACACATGATTCTTCTCTTGATGTTAAACTTAAAACCCGTATGAGGATGATGAAATGTGAATCTTGTGTTTAAGCTGTTACACACTGAACAGCTATGGCATTTGAAACAACCCGGTTTACTGGAACTGAGAAAGTGTGCGTTAGTATATTATTTGCTATCATCAGCATGAATCAACATATCACAGAGATTTGGACCTCTCTTATATGCAAATCTTGGTTTAGACCTACAGACAGTATTGAGAGTCTCATCCATCTGCAGGATGCCCCAATGTCTGCGAATACTATTTTGTATACTGTATGCCTACTTATTATCGTGTATTTACTGACAATATTGATCCGTTTAGAGGTATCTTTAGGTGGCATAGAAGTAGCATCCCTCTCAAAAGATCGTGATGTATCAGTCAGTCTATGTCCCCGTGATATGAAACGTTGCTTGATATAATCAAGAGTTTCAACCAGCCTGTCCGGTCTGTCCACAATACGAGTTGCTCTCACCTTTTGAGAAAAGGGCAACATGTTTTTAAGCATTGACGGATGGAAGATCGACACATGTAGCGTCAAATTTCTATCCGTCGGTTTGCGATAAAGATCAGTGTGTAATTTTTGGCCATTAAATGAAACCAAGACATCCAAAAATGCTATTTGTGATTTACTCCAGGTTTTTAGTAAAACGGATAGGAGTAGGTAATCCGTCTTGGTAAGAGAAGAACGCTATGAATTCCTCTTCAGTCCCTGACCAGATGAAAAAGAGATCATCTACATAGCGACAAAAGAAAGACATCCTCTCAAAGTACTCTGTACTGAAGATGTAACATTCCTCAAATTGTGCCATATAGAGGTTCGCATATGCTGGGGCTACATAACTCCCCATCGCAGTTCCAGTGGTTTGTACAGTAGGTAATACAAATTCTCAAACTTGAAATCCGAGGGCAAGACCACAGCATGTGCAACAGGTCCGCCGATTCTCCGCACTGTTTGGGACACAGCGGGGAGTATCCTGTGACAAACCTTGATAATTTTAATGGGGTGAGGTACCACCTCATCAATACTTTATATGCATTCTCCTTCAAAGTAGTGCATATGGAGCTCTTGGCAGTAGCCTCTATTATAGCAGTCCAGTCGTCCTCCTCCAATTCCTCCCCAATATCTGTTTCCCATCTAAGTTGGTACGTCAGTTTTTGTCGCTGCTGTGAGCTCCCAGAACCGACCACTTCTCTATAGATCTGCGATGTAAGTCCCTGTGTGTCTGTTTTCGTCAGACAGAGCTTTTCGAATGTGGTTAATGGTGGGAAGGGGGAGTTTTTGGCGAAGAACGCTCGTATCTGGAGGTAGCGAAAAAATTCGGAATGTGGGATGTTTTTTTCAGATCTAATTTGTTCGAATGATTTAACTCTGTTCGGTATACCCTCCAGATCTCTTAACCTAAGATATCCATATTTTTTCCAGGGCCCTGCGGCATTTGCCACTAGTCCCGGTGCAAAGTTAGGGTTGCCCCACAAGGGGGCCATCTTAGAGCGCCTTGTGGTCAGGGTATGTTTATATTTTGTAGTCTCCCATACTGACAGTGAGTTGGCCACCGATGAGTGCGGTCGTTCAGCCCATTTAATAGCTGTTTTGGGTAACCATAGCAAATTCTCTATCTCTAGTGGGGTACAAGCCCTCTTTTCCAGATCCACCCATCTTTTCAGATCGGGGTTGGTCTGCCATTGTGTGAATTGACACAATTGTGCCGCTTTGTAGTAAGAGACCAGGCAAGGTACCGCTAGGCCTCCTGTCCGCGTGGTTTTTTTCATAATTGTCTTATTTACTCTCGGTTTTTTCCCTCCCCAAATAAATTCGGAGATATCAGACTGAAGTGAGAGTATATCCTTCAGTCTAAGTGGCACTGGTAGAGTCTGAAACAAATATAGGATACGGGGGAGGAGATTCATCTTGACACTATGTATCCTTCCTATCCAGGAGATCTTGTAGGGCGTCCATTTTTTTAAATCTGCTTTTAGTGTCTTGATTAGTTTGGGGTAATTAGCATCATAGACGCCCCTGTAATCTTTAGTGATTTAGACCCCTAGATATTTAATATGTTTTGGTTGCCAATTGAAATTAAAGTTCAGACTCAGTAGTTTTTCAGTTTCCTTTGGGAGGCTGATATTCAGGGCCTCTGATTTGGTTTGATTTATTTTGAATCCTGATATTCTATTAAATTTATCCAACAGGTCAAATAGGTTCGGCAGGGAGGTTAGAGGCCTGGAGATTAGCAGCAGTATATCGTCTGCGTACAGGGCGATCTTATGTGATTGTGAATGCACCGTAATCCCTGAAATATCCGGGTTGTTACGGATTTGCGCAGCTAAAGGTTCCATTCATAGGGCGAATAACAGGGGGGATAACGGGCACCCCTGACGTGTGCCGCTTTTAATTTGAAATAAATTAGAGGGGAAACCCTGATGTATGACCTTGACTGCGGGGCCCGAGTATAGCGACATTATCGCCCCACTCACCTTTTCCCCAAAGCCGAATGCCCCAAGCGTCTGTTTTAAGTAGGGCCAGTCAATCCTGTCAAACGCTTTTTCCGCATCCAGACTCAACATCATAACGCTTAATTTCTGATTAGTGGCTATTTCTAGCAGATCAATGATTCGTCGGGTGTTGTCCGCAGCTTGTCTACCCATTATAAAGCCAACTTGATCTGGATGTATGAGTCTGGGCAGGATAAGACTTAATCTATTGGCCAGTAGTTTGGCGTATATTTTAACATCTGTATTAATTAGGGAAATTGGTCTATAACTTTTACAGTTCTGCGGATCTTTCCCAGGTTTATAGATAACTGAGATTGACGCCTGGAGCATCTGCTCCGGGAACGGGGTTCCTGCTAATACAGCATTATACATTCGGAGCAGCCATGGGGCTAGGTTCTCTGCGAACGCCTTATAATACTGCCCCGAAAACCCATCTGGCTCCGGGGCCTTTGAGGGTTTAAGGTCCGTGATGACCTGGGTAAGTTCTTCTAATGTGAAATCAGCCTCCAACCCCTCCCTGTCCTGCTCGCTCAGCCCTGTTAGGTTGGACCGTGCTAGAAAATCTTCCGTGGCCCTTGCCGTTTTGGAGTTATGTGCCACTTTCTCTCCATTATATAAATTTTCGTAAAATGATTTAAATTCCTCGACTATGCTTTTTGGGTTGGATGTGGAGGAGCCGTCCTTCAGACGCACCGCCTGTATGTTATAATTAGGCTGTCTAGTGTTTAGTTTGCGCGCTAGCATGGTATCCGGCCTGTTCGCTTTTTCGTAAAATTTCCTCCGTGACCAACTCAGAGACTTATCAGCCTGGGAGACCAATAGTAGGTTTAGTTCGATTTTGATATTCTTTAACTCCAATAGGACCCTCGGATCTTGCGTCAGTTTGTGTCGTGATGTGAGGGTATTTAATTTGGATTGGAGGGCTGCTATCTTGTTATTACGCTCTCTCTTTCTACGGGCGGCAATACCAATTAAAGTGCCCCTTATGGTTGCCTTATGGGCCTCCCAGAGGGTGAGGTCGGAGCTCACCGAACCATAATTATTCGTGAAGAATTGATCTATCTCCTCTCCGACTGAGTCGCATATAGCTGGGATCTTAAGGAGTGACTTATTTAATTTCCAATTTGCACCGGGTCTATCAGGGCGAATTTGGTTGCACCTCAGCTCTATAGGCGCATGGTCTGACCATGAAATATCATGGATCAAAGCCTGGGCGACTGGAAATGAAGAAGTAGTCGATTCTGCTATAGACGTCGTGGGGGTGGGAGTAAAAAGTATAGTTTTTTTCTGTGGGGTGAAGTTCCCTCCAGATATCTACTAGCTGGGCTTTCTTGAGACCTGATTTTAGGGTGTCAATCACTTTCTTACGACCGTTTTTAGCGATTCCCGATCAATCTTGCTTGGGGTTCATAGTAAGGTTGAAGTCTCCCGCTAGGATTATCTGACCTTTGGCTACCTGAGTCAGTTTCTGAAAAAAATCCTTGATAAATTTGTGTCCTTGCTCACCCGGGGCATACACCGAAGCTATTGTCAGTGGCTGTTCTTGTATTGAACCCACTACTATTAAGTATCTGCCTTCATTGTCTCTCCTAATCGAGTCCAGTGTGAATGGAACCCTGTTGTGGAAGATAACTCCGACCCCTCTTTTTTTTTCTGCAGCGGACGCCCAATAGAATTGTGTGAATTGTCTATCTAGGAATTTGGGTACACTGTTACGGCTAAAATGTGTTTCCTGTATTAGGAGGATGTCGGCCTGTTTTGCCTTAAAATCTGTAAAGGCGACTTTTCTTTTCGTAGGGTTGTTAAATCCCTTTACGTTTATAGATATAAAATTTAGCGCCATATAGTTAGGTTGGTGTCTGGGATCTGCGTAGAGATGTTATGGTTCTGAGGCGGTCCAAATCTGGGCCTCCTATTATCGTGAGTGTGACCTGTGATAGGTATGTGCCCCTGGGTTGGCCTTGCCCTGTTCTGATGGTAGGCCCGCAGCCTCAAGGATGGGGAAGGGGGGGAGGAGAGGGGGAAGGAGAGGGGGAAGAACTGGGTAAATAAAAAGAAAAAGGGAAGAGCCTTGTCTGGGCTGATCCAGAGTCGGCTCTTATGCCCTGTTTGTCGGACCGCCGACTGGCACCCGTCAATCGGGAGTGCCAGTCTTTGTGGGCATGTCCTCTGTAGGGCGTGTTGGCTCCCATGGACTACCTCCATGAGATACCTTGTGAGGCGCCGGCGAAGACCAAAGGTGTCTCGCACCGACATTGAACTTTGTGTGTTTATTGCGGCATCACATAACATTCTTTATTACAACTTCAAAAAGTAAAACAGTAACTATAGACTTAGTGTAATTCAGCTTTGGCTCCACGGACGCATCCTGGAGCTCGGGGGCCTCCCCGGACCGACGTCTCCCCACTCCCGAAGTTAATGCCTCTGTGGGATTCTGCGTTGGGGGCTTACGTATCCTCGCTTGCCCCATCCGTAGATCTCATGCGGAGTGGGGGCCTGTTTCTCGGTCACGTAGCGGTCCACCGAGATGGGACCCCATCGAGGGTGCCCCCGAGCACCCCGATACCCCGCCAGCCGACCGCCGTGAGCGATTCCTGACCCTAAAGTAAACAAAGTGCATTAATCAATAGTCATCATGTAGAGTCTAAGTCATTAAGGTTGAACGAACAAACCTGGGTCAAACATGGACCCAACAATAACCTTTCTCTCGAGCCTGTAATGTCTCCTATATGCAACATCCCTTTAAGATGTATATGTGTCAGCCTGGCCCTGGCAGGAGCACCCCTATGGCGGAACTTCTTTCTCTCCCTTAACTGCTCTCCTCTCAGCCCATGGCGTATTGCTCATCTCCCCCTGCTTACTGTTAGTACAACCTGAGGGGGGAGGGGTGGAGGGTGGAGGGGGGGGTGTGGGGGTGGGTGGGGGATAGGGAGGGGGGTGGAGGGGTTAGGGGCAAAAGGTAGGGTGGTGCAGAGGAGGGGAAATGATGTGGGGGGGGGTGGTGAGGGGAGAGGGAGGGGAGGGTAGTGGGAGGGGAAGGGATAAATGGGGGGAGGTTAAGGGGGGGGAAGGGGGGTGGCGGGGAGAGCAGAGAGGGGGGGGAGATGAAGGAGAAGGGGGGGGAGGCGGGGGGGAGGGGGGCAGACAGGCGGGGGGGGGAGAAGGTGGGGGGGAGGAGGCCATGGGTAAGATGAGATAACGAGGGAGAGGCGGCAAGAGGAGGGGGGGCCGCGGGGGGGGGGAGCGGCACGGGTGAGCATTTCCAAACCCTTCTGATGCGTTGCCAATGCAGGGCTGCCCCCTACTCTGAGGCTCGCCCGGGTTCTCAGGGGAGCTAGCCCCTCACAGCCACCTCCCCCCGCCTCAGCATCCAGTCCCGTTTCCCCCCCCATCCCCTCAGGCTCAGTGTCCCTCCCTCCGCATCCGATACCCTCCGACCCGGAAATCTCCTCAATGGGCGGAAGTGCCCGAGCGCCAGGGAGTCTTGATGATGACGTCGCGGTGTGTGCCGGTCTGTAGCTCCTCCCTCCTCCTGTTCGCGCCTTTATCCTGCTTTCCCACTCTCATCTTCACTGCCTGTCGGAGAAGAAGGGATCCGGCGTCTCCCAGCTGCAGTACTCGGAGAAGACCACCAGGGGGGGACATCGCAGGAGTACCCATGGCCGGCCATTTTGACACGAGGGAGGGAGACATGAATCAGGTCCCTTTAAGAGCTCTACCAGTCCGGCGGAGCTGTGTAGAACTCATGGTTTCACGGGGTTTCCTCCAGCGTGGCTCCCACTCTGTTCCGGGACGTCGATGGGGTCGGATCAGCCTCGGATTCCAGGTGAGGTGGATGAGAGGGGCCAGGGCTGGGGGGGCTTTGCTGTAGTCCCAGCTTCTTGAGGAAGCTTTTGCCATCCTCGGCCCTCCGTAGGGTATTCGCCACACCGTTCTTCACCACTAGCAGGGCAAAGGGAAACAGCCATCTGTACCTGACCCCTCTGTCCTGCAGGGTTTTAGTTACCGGTCCCAGACTACGTCGTCTTAGGAGGGTAGCCGGGGATAGATCCTGAAAGATCTGAAGCTTGACACCCTCATACTCCAAGGACCTGGCCTCCCTGGCCATCCGGCAAACTGCATCTTTTATTTTATAAAAGTGAAAGCGTACTATGATATCCCGAGGGGGGGCTCCTGCCTGTGGTCTTGAACGGAGGGCTCTATGGCACCTATCAAGGTGCAAGTCCTGGGCAGAGTTATCAGGCAGTATATGCTCCAGCCACTGCTGAACAAATTCCTCAGCGTCTGTTACTGTCTCAGGCACCCCACGGATACGGACATTATTTCGTCTGTCCCGATTTTCGGTGTCCTCTTGCTTGTCTGAGAGGTCACGGATCTTATCCTGTAACTGGGCTACTGTTTTGTTTGTCTGTTGGATGGCCCTCGTGTTAGCGTCCATTTTGGTCTCTAGGGACCCGGTCCTCTCCCCCAGTCCATCGAGGTCCCTCCGCAAATTCCACAGCTCTCTGTTGAAGAACTGTTTCATCTCTGCACAGAGCTCCCTGAAGTCTTTTCTAGTAACTGGTTCGTTGTCATCCGCTCTTGCAGCCGGCCTGGCAACCTCAGCCTCTGCCGCCATCTCTGCTGTAGGGGGATCAGGGCTGTCTCCTGCTGCAGGGTTTTTTTTATTGAAATAAGTCGTGACCGAGGGGTCTTTCTGCTTTGCTTTTCCCTGTGCCGGCATCACCAGGTATTCCCCTACTTGAATTCACTGGACTGATTCGTGGGGGGTCACTTTAATTGCCGCTTTTAATAGATTATTGTGCCGATGCGAGCAGAGCTAGAAACCTAAGCTTCCATCTACTCTGGCTTCGCGCATGCGCCTCTTCCCCTCTTTTGAAAAGGAGCGCGCCTTTACTGTTTGGACCAGATATAAATAGTGTTTTCCTTATAATCATTACAAACATTTTTAAATGTCAATTTCTTGAAGTGGGTAAGGTCTTCCTTGAAATTAGTCAGGCGTGCATTAAGCCCGTCAAGTAAATCAACCGTTATGTCACTTTGGTGTGACAATTCTATAGCCACCTCTAGTTTTTATATCTTGTGCCGAATTGTTGTGAGTTGTGATCCCACCTCCTCAATGACCAGAACAATTAGGTCAAGAGAGGCTTTGCTAAGTATTTTACACCAGTCTAAACATAATTCAGGATTCTCAATCCCTATAGTGGGGTGGTTTTTTATCCTGAAACCCCTGGGTATCAGGCGTTGTTTGTAATACTCAGTGAGCGTACTACCGTAGAAAACAGTTCAATTTCTTTGCGTTTCAGGCGTTCTAAGTCACGAATATGGTCAGTGGTTCGATCAGGGCCGAAAGCCTCCTCAGGCGTAGATTTAAACAGTATTGAGTTGATCTCTTCCTCATTAAAACTCTTTGTCTCAGCCTTGCTGCTGATGTTAATAGCTAGATTCGCAGAGCCTTCCATGCGTATACACAAAAATCTAAAAAAACCTGAACCAGTTGCAGCGAGTATGTGCAAGTCACTCCTTCACATATGGGAGTATAATATAATAACTATGATATTAAAGATAGCGCAGGAATTTGTAAAAAAACAAACTGCACAACAAAATCTACCCAGTAAGGGTTAATGGTGGGTGCATACACCCATGCAGACAGAGGCACTAAACAAAGATATGTGGGTGTGTAGCACACTAAAATAATGCAAATAGATACAAACAAATGCGATACAGTACTTGTGCACAATGCCGGAGCTCCTAGTTCAGGGATGGCCTATCTGCAGCAATCCAGATATACAGCAAAAGTAAAGTTGATCCAGGGCTCCACGGATTTTTAGCAAAATAACTTATTCATAATACACAACGTTTCGGCCTCACTTGGGCATTTGTCAAGTGACTGGTAATGAACAAACAAATAAAATGTCCCATCTATATATATATATCCCTCCATATTAGAGAAACAGGTGAGCAAACACCCCCCCCCCCCCGCACACAGCAAACGCTGATCACCCCATGTGTGTCCTATGAGCATCATGTCCCTCCTCTGTTGGAAGCTTGGAACGCAGTTGCGTTTCATCCGGTGATGACGTCATCACTGCGCATCCATACTGGTAGTATCCTGTAATCTCGCGATATCCTTGCTGATGCTGATGTCACTGAGGGCGGTCCTTCTGGTGCCTCTGCAGCCATAGCAGCCTCCTCCTATGGTTGTCTAGGACATCGCCCATCCGTGATGTTATCGTGGGTGGTCCTAGATGCTCCCTGGAGTTTGAAGCTGCATCCTCCTCTGTCCCAGCGCCGTGAAGCAGTAGATAGATGCTAATCAAAGCAGTGAATGGCCCCTTATAGTGTAATCCTGGTATATGTGTAAAGCGCCAGTGACACACAACCTGTGATAATTGAATTGTATAATGTGATAAATATAATGTAATAGCTGTGCTATGAAATATATGTGAAATTGGGAACAGAAGTGAAGTGTGCATATAATCTCTAACAACTAATAAATAATACCTAAACCTGATATATGTGTGATAACTATATAAGGTGTTCTAAGGGCCACTAACTAAATAATACCTATTGTGATAGAAGTGTGTTTGAGAAGCACTAGAATTAGTTAAAAATATATAATGTGAATTGATGTTCATTCAAAAAGAATAGGCATGACAAATATGAGAAGTGTGCAAGTTGGGAATATTATAGAAAAATATGAAAGTTATATATAGTCATATCTATAAATGTATTGTTCAAATTGTACAAGATGCTAAAACTTGTTTGATATTATGTTGATGAAGAAACTGGACCATGAGTGATGCAAGTATACTTATTTGTCCACCATGAAAGCTTTTAAATCAAATTCAATATTAAGTCCTAATGGAGCTAGAGTACGAAGCTCATAGATCCAAAAGGATTCTCTCCTCCCATGAAAACCTACAACATCTCCCCCTCACCAGTGAGGAACAGGAGCTTCTATGGCCATACAAACGAGTGCTGTAGGATCCTGTCCATGTGCCTGAAGAAAATGACTCGACACACTGTGTGTAATGAAACCTTTTTTAATGGTGTATATATGTTCATAGAATCAGCGTTTAATAGACCTACTGGTCATACCCACATACTGCAGACCGCAAGGACATTCAAGGAGATATATAACATTAGAACTATTACAGGTAATGTGTGATTTTATAGGATAGGATCTTGAGGTAACTTTGGAGGAAAAGGAAAGGCTTTTCAAGCTATATCTACAGGCAGTACAGGTATTACAAATGGGGTATCCTTTATAAGGAATATTAGTGCGACGTGATGGTCGCATCAAAGGACAACTGGGGGCTAGTTTTTGACCTATATTAGGAGCCTTAGTAAATATAATTTTAGGATTGATGGGTAATATATCAACCAGATCGTTATCTTTTCTCAAAATAGGCCAATGTTTATGGAAAATCTTGCGTATAGCTGGAGCCATTTGAATAAATTGTGTAATTAGTCTATATATTTATTCTATATTTTTTAGATAGTTTTTATATGTATTAGATAGCATTGTGTGTATTTTTGTGATATTGTTAATAAAGTTTTTATGCAATGTATGTTTTAAAAGGTGTTAGTAACATGGAGATAGTTGTCTCGCCCATTGGCCAATCATAACAGTGATAACCCAACCAATGAGAAGCCATGAATTATTCTATCATCCAATTAGAACCCAATAGGGGTATATATATATATTGTAAGCTAGGATGCAAAAGATTAGACTCCTGACGAAGCTTGGAGACAAGCGAAACCCGTTGAGTGAACAGCAGCAGTCCAGAAGTGTACCCTGAACCCCCCTGAACCCGTGTGGATCAATTCTGCGATCGATCACAAACCGGAAGTGATGCGACATGCCAAACCGGAAGTGACACGACGCGACCTCGGGAGTGGGGCAGACGGCAAACACTGAAGCTGCGCATCTATAATTTTACGTGTCTATGCACATAGTGCAAAATGTGAGTGCAATATTTATTGCTTTACAAATATATTTGAGTGAACATGCAATGTTGCACTAAGAGTGTCATCTCTTTTATTGAGGGTTTGTCCTGCTGAAGCCTGGTTCTTCATGTCAAGCAAGTCTTCCATACATACACACTGCTGGTATTTGATTGAGAAATTGTGAGTCCCCACTTGTGATTTTTGAAGCTGTTTTTCCTGTAGAACGTATTACACTACACACAAGGGAAACTCCCGCACAGCCACAATGTGAACCACGTTGAGGTGCTTACTAGGTAGGGGATTAAAGTATACAGAAGAAAAGGAAACCCAGTATATCAGCACTCAGTCAAATCTATATGTATAATGACATTGTTAAAATACTTTATTGGCAAACAATGAATAAAAAAATGGGCTTTAAAATCAAAAAATGTGTCAAACAGCACGTGACTGTAATCATTCGTAATTTAACTAAGGTAGTTAAGAAGTATATACATATTGAGATCCTTGATAGATATTTAGGATCTGGTGCTATGTATATACAGTAGCCTCCTATATATATGGAGATAGGTCCGTGATGTAACCACCACACACTAAATGTCAGTCCTAATGTAAATGTATATTCTCAGAGCGTGTATGCGCTCAGAATCTATGGTGACATATAAGTGGTGTATAGGTATAACAACTAAGCAAAGCAAAGCAGAAATCTGTGTGTGTCTACCTGTAACTGCTGTATTAGTCCCATACAGACACTCCAAGCTTCTTACCGTAAAGGCAATGCTGGAGGAGGCACTCTGTGAGTATAGCCCCTATTATAAAACAGAGGTCTGCAGGTATGTACTAAATATAGGGGTTAGTGCAGACACCATTATAGGGTACCTTGAGTAATGTATTAATAGCCCTTGCAGTGGTAAAGGAGTGTATACCGTTACCCCACACAGTCCCCCATGTTCAGGCAACTGTGGTTAGTAAATACACCAAGTACATCCCTATGCAGCCAACTTACCTACTCCTGACACGCGGGAAGCCATTCATTTGAATGCAGCATTGAATGACATTGTTCTAAGCTGCGGTACTCTCAGCGCCCCGCGTGCGGTTTATTACCTTGCTCCTATGTGTTACAATTACACTGTAGGATCTCTCTGATCATAGGGGCCGTTATCTATCTACCACACAGTTAGGCTTGTCCTCGAACATATCAGCGCTGATATACCTATGATCAGCGCTGATGTAGGGGACAATGCATTGCTAGATAGTTGTTATATGTGATCTACCTGTTTTTTAATGTATGATCTTTCACTTACCTGCTGATTAGGGGGCCCATCTGAACTTCACCATTTGATACTTGCCTACCGCCGGGGCTCTGCCTCAATCAGCTGTTTAATGCCGGTCCGGAAGAAGCACAAGTCTAGTTCTCGGCTGGTTGATTTATCCTTACAGTGACCCTTAGTACAATTAGCCCATACCAATTGTAACACTTATCCTATTGAGGAAATCCCTTTGGATATTTATTACCTCTATGTGCTACTTGGGTTGACGGGGCTAAAAAGGGGTTTTCCCTTTCAAGGATATCTGCCATAAAAAAACTTCACGGATCAGCCATAAAGGAGTGCTTCTCCTGCATACCACCCGTTAACACTTCCCTGACTGGGTGGGTGCATATGGGTCTTGGTATATATTATACTTACCATTGCTAGTATACCCACCGCATTTTGTAGAATCATACTATTACCTATATACCTCCAGCACATTCTGGCTGCATAGGGATGTACTTGGTGTACTTACTAACCACAGTTGCCTGAACATGGGGGACTGTGTGGGGTAACGGTATACACTCCTTTACCACTGCAAGGGCTATTATTACATTACTCAAGGTACCCTATAAGGGTGTCTGCACTAACCCCTATATTTAGTACATACCTGCAGACCTCTGTTTTATAATAGGGGCTATACTCACAGAGTGCCTCCTCCAGCATTGCCTTTACGGTAAGAAGATTGGAGTGTCTGTATGGGACTAACACAGCAGTTACAGGTAGACACACACAGATTTCTGTTTTGCTTAGATGTTATACCTATACACCACTTATATGTCACCATAGATTCTGAGCGCATACACGCTCTGAGAATATACATTTACATTAGGACTGACATTTAGTGTGTGGTGGTTACATCACAGACCTACTGTATCTCCATATATATAGGAGGCTATATACATAGCACCAGATCCTAAATATCTATCAAGGATCTCCATATGTATATAATACTTAACTACCTTAGTTAAGTTACGAATGATTACAGTCACGTGCTGTTTGACACATTTTTTTATTTTAATGCCCATTTTTTTATTCATTGTTTGCCAATAAAGTATTTTAAAAATGTCATTATACATATAGTTTGACTGAGTGCTGATATACTGGGTTTCCTTTTCTTCTGTGAACGTATTACACTATATATTATATATTTCTTTTCACATACGGTGACTTCTGCGCTTCCCACAAGTTTCTTTCTGCAATCAACAAAAGGAGGAATTGGATCTTCTCCTCAAGGGTTAAGCTGCGAAGTTTACTGTTTTACATTTATTATTCACTTTATTATTCATTTTATTTATTAAGCACCATCTAAGGTTTATTATTGCACCTCTATTAGAAGTGCCTCACACCTCCCTTTTTCTCACGTGTCTATGGATTAGCCTGGATTCTCCAACCCTGATCCTGCTTTGATTGACTACGGACTGCGCAATCCTGAACCGGTTTCGTGGTCTAAGGTCAGTGCATTCACATCCCCACCTCAGCCCTGCGGTCCGGTCCCAGTTTGTGGCGAGCACGTCCGTTACAGTATGCTCATCCCCCAAACTAGGACCACCCTGTGGTGAGGGTAGGAATGTTCATGTCTGAAATACTGTCTGCAGACCGGTTACTGTTTGAAAAAATGCCCCCGCCTGAAACCCAGTCCCTGTTTAAAGGTTTAACTCAGTAAATAATTCCTTATTAAGGCTCAGGACTTTAGACAGTAAAAACAGACCCTGCTCTCCAGTCTTCCTTCTCCTGAATCCCCTGCGATCTGGGAAAAGGTGGACCCTGTGCAACTGGCGCCGGCTCAAAGTGCACTCCAAGAACTGTCCCTAGCTTTGGATCGGTACATAAAACAGCATGACCCTCGCCAGCTATGCAGTTGCTGGAAGGTTCCCCCGCGCTACTAGTCCTGTTGCTAAACCTTTGGGGGTGCCTCATTCTCCTGAAAATTACCAAACTGATTTTGTTTCTCTGAAGCCAAAAGAAGAGTTTGTCATGATCCCTGGTTTTGATTCAACCTCTCATTTCTCTGACTCTCA
This sequence comes from Ascaphus truei, assembly GCF_040206685.1. Lineage (NCBI taxonomy): Eukaryota > Metazoa > Chordata > Amphibia > Anura > Ascaphidae > Ascaphus > Ascaphus truei. The sequence continues at coordinate 259,478,937 of NC_134483.1, forward strand.
TGTTTTGCCTGGTTTAACCCCTGCTAGTAAACCCTGTGAGAAACCCTTTGTGCATTCTTGTAACCCCAAAGCTAATGTCACCTTCCTAGAGCCTGAAGATGAACCTTCTATAGCCCCAGTTTCCAAGTCAAATCCCCTTTCATCTGACTCTCATGCACTGCCTGCTTTAACCCTTGATAGTTCTCAACCCCTATGTTTAAAGGCAGACCTCGCACATTATGCCTCTCCTGAGTAACAAGTCGTTGAGCCTGTGGTAGTTCATTGCTTTCCGTCCCCTGTCCTGTCTAAAGTTCCTGCTACTGAGTTCTCTCAGACATCTTCTGAAATAGTGTTCCTAGTTAAAAGTGATGCTCATGAGTCTGCTTTAGCCAAGAGCCAGCACGCAGATTCCCCTGTCTCTGATACTTTTGTTACATCCAATGCTATTCTTCCTGTGTCTTAGACATTTGAAATTCCTACCCTTGACTCTAAGTCTGTCTCCTTGGAATCTTTTACAGCGATTAGTCCCCCTTTTACTGCCTCTCAGGCTATCTCAGCTTATCTGTCTCTGATCCCTTAGTAAGCTCTGAGTCTCCCCTTACTGTTTCTAAGGATTCTCCAGCACTTCCTGTGTTAACCCATGCCACTGCTTTAAATCCAGATTTAAAGCCAGGTTTCCTTCCGACTGTCCTGTAGTCTGTGAGATGCCTTTCACTATTGCTAAAACTCTTGTTTTACAAGGTGTACCCACAGCAGCGGAAGCGTGCCTGGCAGGCGGATTGTAAAACCTAGCCGGGTCTGGGTTGGAGAGTGTGGGTTAGTGGATACTTGCCAAGGTCATGGAATGGAGAGTTCAGAATAGTCAAGTCCGTTAGCCGTGGACTGGGGTTGGTGATGTCAGAATTGTGGAAGTCCGTATAGCCGTGGTCTGGGGTTGGAAAGGTTAGAATAGTTAGGTCCGTATAGCCATGGTCTGGAGATATCCGCAAGGTCGAGGGTAAGCCGGGGTCAGTATCCAGAGAGATTCCAAGGTCAAGCCATGTCGCTACACAAAGGGTTAAACTGCAAGGTAAACACAGGGCACAACAGGCGTAGGAGCTCAAGGCTACAAGAGGTTATGCTAAGCAATGAATGGGAGTGAGAGCAGGGTATTTATTGGAAACAGGAACCAGTAGCAAAGGAGGCCGAGCAGAGGCGCAGCCCCTGCAGAGGCAAGGATTGGGTGCAGGAGACAAGTGGGCTAATGAATACTTGCCACACATCTGGGAAGCGGTTTACGTCGTCTCGTGTGCGAGCCACAGGTGAGAGAAGCGCGGCGCGTCTGAGGGGGTGGAGCTAAGCTCTGTGGGACACTAGAAGAGCTGCGCATGCGCGCGTGCTCTCTATGCAGAGTGGGGGTGTGTGCACATGCTGGTGCCAGAGCGGAGGTCTGACATAAGACAGGTAAGGAGGGAACACGTCACAAAGGACGTGTTCCTTTATCCTTACAGTGCCATAGTTACACGCCTGCGCAGAAATTCAATGAAACGCACTTGTGTTTTTACCAGGTTCTACAGTGACACGCATGCTTAGCCAAGGCCGCAGACAGATTTCCTGGGGCCCAGGATGGTTATGACTACACCCGCCCTTTGTCGGCACTGTTGTGATCAATCCCCCTCCTTGCACTCATTCCTTCCCACCTTCACACAATCCAACCCACAAAATACATACTTAAAAAACCCACCCCAAATACAAAAAACTTCCCACCACCCAAATACATTAAAAAGAATCCCCAAACCCAAATATATACAAACAAAACGCTATCCCCAAAAACATACCAAACCCTCCCACACCGCAAATACATTAAAAAAAACACCCCCGACCCTCAAATGCATATTAAAAAAACACACCCACCCCTAAATACATATAAAAAAACACCCTCACCCCCAAATACATATAACTCCCAAAATTCATGGGACAAAAAACTCAATTACATATAAACCCTCCAAATACAAATAAG